>NC_066363.1:147501414-147801414 GCF_013377495.2 Cygnus atratus | reverse complement strand
TTTGATTTGATTTTATTTTTTTTAGATTTGGTGTCAGATTTTACAAAACCAGGTAATTTCTGTTAGCTGAGCTGCACTCCGGAGTGCAACGTATTTCAGCAACTGTCTTTTAAGCACTTCACTAAGTGTAAAAGTAACAAGCATCTCACTGTTCTCCATAATGAAAGGATTCTTTGAGAGTTAAATACTCCTTTAGTTGTTTTTAATCAAGCTTAATACCTGTGAAATTTGTGGGAACGACAGTCCCATAGGCTAACAGCGATACAACAGGTACAGCCAGAAATCCTGACTCCTTTAACATATTTATACCATGCCATCAATTTTATTTGCTTTTGACCTACTCAGAAGACCTTGTCTATCACTTTTGCTCTCATGGCTATTTAGTTGGAGTTCTCCCTGCTGATCTTCAGCAAGGATGTCCAAAGGCAGCTTTTTGGCATAGGAAACTGGGGAGAGGTTGTAACATACCACCTGGTTTTCTTATGACATTTAACTCACTGTGGTGCCCTGTCTACATTTTCACAGCTGGCAAAATGGGCTTGCTGCAAGATCATTTCCCAGGGCCATGTTTGGCACCTGCAATTATTTCATTGGGCTACCTTGTCCATTAGACACTCAGATTTCAGTAAAAATTTCCCAGATATGTATGTCTTGAAGAAAAGACACAGAATGAGTAGAACAGGTTTATATATTTGCTTCAACTTTGCTTGAAACAATAGGCTTGAGCTGTTATTTACATGTTCATTTCAAAGAGTTGTTAGCTAGATGCCCAGTGCTGATAAATGTCATCACGCTGTGTCCTTTGCACAGTATGTTCCAGATCAAAACTCTGGACTGCCCCACACGTACCCTTCTTGTTTCACCTGCTTACAGAGCAATTACATCCTACACACATTTTAGCCGCAGTAAAGCCAGGCAAACTCATCTTAGGTTGTTTATCGCAGGTGAACAGGCTTCAGCTTCATTTGGGAGCGCTCAAAGAGCATGGCAAAGCTGGAGAAAGGAAGAGATGGGAAATCACAGGAAACTCAGCAAAGAGCAGGACTAACAGCAGGGGAGAGCAGTGACATAACCCAGCCAGAGGGCTAACCTCTCAATGGGTTGCACTCAAATATGCAGCAGTATCTGTATTGTGCAGTAAAACAACTCACATTTAGAGCCCATTTAATGTTACAGCTGCTCTTGTAAATCTGGCTGCAGACACAATGGGCAGACACAAATATATTCTAAAGACCATACGAAAACATAGCTTGAAATGTACCATGACTGCCATGTAAATCAAACACAAAATCCATTTTAATTCACTGAACTGCATCTTCCCACCCCTACACACACAATCTTTTTTTTTTTTTTTTTATTTGATCCTTTCCCATTCCATCCATGCCTTGGACTCTCTTCCCCCTTTGCCAGAGCAGTCTCCCAGACACAGGGCCATCTCCTCTTGTTTGCTCACTCAGTAGCAGGGAGATATTTTCAGATAATTCCTTCCTTGGTGACAGACAGGTTTTAAGTGAGAAAAATTAAGGCAGAAATTGCTGGTTAGTTTAAAAATACATAAGTGCATATATGTATACAACAGCAAGCAAGATTTATATAAAATTTATATATAAGTTTCAATATAAGAGGAAGAATAGGGATCACATTTCCAGCCATAAATCATTAGTGATTCTGAACATCAACAGCTTTTAAAACTTGAAATGAACAACACTCTGCAACTTTCACTTTTTCTGGTCAGAGAGTTCTCTCCCATCACTCTGCTCTCTCCTTTGCCAGCTCCAGACCTGTCCACTTCCTCTCTCACCAAACACAGATGCTTTGGTAAAGTTCATTTTCCTTCACACACCTGATAAACTTTTGTTTAGATTGAAAATAAAAAAGAAAAAAAAAAAAGAAAAAAAAGTTCAGTAAGCTGTTTTCAATCCCATATTCCCTGAGTTCAAGGAGTGGGAAAGACGTGCTTAGCTAATCCATGCAGTTATGAGGGACACAGTCTGGACCCCTGGAACACCCTTTGCTCTCAGCAGGATGGATCTGCTCTTTCTTATCTAAATGAGAAGTTGAAGTAAATTCTACAGTATTAGTGCAAAAGCAATGTCAAACTGAAATGCCCCAGTGTATTCCTTCCCTCTGGTTTCCAGCCCATTTGAGCCAAATCTAACCATCAAACTTCCCTGAATGGGAGTCCTTCTCCTTTGTCCCTCAGCTCCAGCTTGAATGATCCCAGATTTTCCCCAGATCTTCAAACACGTCCCCTGCCACTCCCTAGCCCGTATAGAAGAAGGAAAACTGGCAACTTCAAGAGCAGCGACCACTCCTCCCTGCTCAGAGGCCGCACATCTCCGCTTTGATGTGGCTGACCTCCTCCGAACAGGAGAAGACTGCTGCTTCTCAACTCAGATTTCCCCCTGAGGCAATGAATTATCCTGACAACTGGCTACTGACTACTGACACCTCCCCGAAGGGCTCTGTCCTACTGTGGGAACCGACACTTCAATGGGAAGCTTGGATGTATATCCCAGGCTGGAAGTGAGGCACTTGGTATTTAATGAATGTTCCTATTTTGCCCAGAGACAACCACAGACTGGAGGGTTTGAGCTGGTATCTCAAAGTTTGAAAGTGTTTTGGTCTGAGGGCTCAGCCTGGCTTGTGATGAGACAGAAGCCAATTGTGAAATCTGGAAACAGTCCCAAATTTCTCCAGTTTCTGAATGGACATTGAGATCAGTTTGATGTGTAAGTTTAAAGTAACCATAGATCATTGTGTCTTGCCGCCTTTTGCTTTATCTTTTGTGCCATCCTTCTCATGTACGTCTCCTCCACTTTCTACTTGAGGAAATAAAAGTTTATCAGTTATTCTTCTTTACTAGGCTCAGTTAGCAAAAATTTTATGAAGGTGAAATGTGTTGAAAACAATCTCTGGTCTTAGTTATTTCTAAATTAACAGTATTTTTTCCCTCATATACTTGTTCTGGAAGAAAAAAAAAATCAAACTGTCTAAGGAAAATATGAAAAATCTGAAAGATTAAATTCTTTTTTAAGTTTTACATGCTAAATGCACTCACATTCTGTCCCAGCTGCAAACTTGCATATTCTCACATTCTCAATATAGTAACACTTTCAAAAGCACATTCACAATGTGTGGTTTAGGGCTGGTCCATGCTGTGGACTACTGATTCAAGGTAAGAGCAATTTTTTACCCTGTTATATTTTACTAGGAAACATGCAACTGAAGAAACCCACCTGGATCATTAAGTTTAGCCCATAATCATAAGCAATTCTGTATAGTGCAGGTGGCTTGACAGACCAATCAATCCACCACAGCCATAAAGTACTTTCCCTGAAAAGAAAAGGAGAATGAAAGGGCATCAGCGGTGTCCTGGATCAGGTTGGTTAAAAGTACAAGGCATTCCTTAGACATCAAGAAGCAATACATAAAAGCAAAATGCCTCTCTACCTGCCATCTTGGCCTGAGACAAAGCTCCTTCTAGCCCCAGATGTAGTGGTGAGCCTAAACTGAAGATAAGTAGTATTCCAAAACATCCACCTGCAGAAATATTTTGTAGTGCCATTAGGAACAGACAATCTGTCAGCAGTACCAGGACTAATCCACCAATTTTATTTATTTATTTATTTATTTATTTTAATCAATGAATGCAAAGAAGCCTTAAATAGGACACATCAGAAGCTAAAGCCTCAGTTTGTATAAATCATGCTGATTTATAAATCTGTTCTGCATATTTATACTGATTTGCAGCAATTTAGCACATACTTTAACAGTGCCTCTTTAGCATATCTGCCTTAGCCACAAAATACAGATGCACAACCGAAACACATCACAGGGTTTTGGAGTGCGTTCTACATGAAATTCACATCAATTTGGAAAACTTACTGTAATTTTAACATTAACATTCTTTTTGCTTTTTTTCTTTTCTTCTTTCTTTTTTCTTTTTCTTTTTTCTTTTTTTCTTTTTTCTTTTTTCTTCTTTTTCCTTTCTTTTTTCTTTTTTCTTTTTTTTTTCTTTCTTTATTTTTTTTCTAGTAAATCAAAACAGGTTCAAACTCTGCTTTAAAAAACAAATCAATCTGCATGCCTCAACTTTAAGAATGTCCCCTTCTAGTGTCACTGATGAGCAGCGATTGGAGCTGATGGTATCTGCTAGCCAGAGGATACGAATGTGCTAATTTATCCTCCAGTATAAACAATAGTTGGGGCAACTTTTTGCAATGTAAATGGTTTGTTGGGTGCATTTTATGATACACCTTGTGCCTTCAAAAGCACTAGTCATTGTTTGCTTTTCTTTAAAATCAAGTCAAAACCTTTCACAGTCCTGCTTAGCACCAAAATAAGTGAGGTCCCTTTGTGCACCGTCTAGGTGCTCTGGTGCACGTACTGCCAGATCAGTTTTTAAAGGAGATGCAGTTATCAAGAATTCAGAAGGCAACAACTGCATGTCAGCACTTATGGGGTTTTCTTAACGCTGAAGAAAAGTAAATACAAAGAAAAAATATGTTGGGCTTATTTTTTGCTCTCCAGTTTTTGAGACAGGCGCTATGTGTTTACAGGCTTTTGTTTGTGGCAAGGGAAGATGAGCATTTACCCCGGTTGCTTACTTCTAGCTTGAAAACTGAACTTTTTTTTTGTTCAGGTGAGTGGGAGAATGTCGAGCCGTACAAAGCAACCCCCAAACACTCACATCAGAAAAGTCAGATTTGAGTTGCTCTGCTTGTTTGTTTACCCACAATAATTTTGAAAGGCATTAAAAAGCTGCCATTAACTAAAGTGAACTTCACATTTCCCGTCACTGAGCTCACTTGGAGATGAAAGGCTCCTCCTGGCTGTTACTCAGCACTTTCCCTTCACGTTGCCCTGTCCCACCACGGAGGTTATTAACTTTTTACAAGTGCTGCTTACATCCTCCCTTTGATGGATGGTGCTAAACTTGTATTTAGATTACAGGATTTCCCAGCAAGGCAGTTGTGGTACCAGGGGGGAGGGACATTTAGTGCAAAATGGGTTTTCATATCAACCACCCCATAGTCCTGATAAAAATCTGCATGGGGAATCTGCTTCAAGGTGTATCGCACCATACAGCCCTGAGGCTTTAATGAGAAGTGATGGGTGCCCCAAACACCATGTGGCTGTAGTTTTTGGGCTAGTCTTCCCCTGCTTTTTGTGTCTGACCACAGCTCCCACTGGGATGTGAGCAAGCCTGGGGTGACCCATGGGAGGGCTGAGAGCAAAGGACGTGGGGGGAGTGAGAGGGACAAATAAATCCCCTCTTGCTTCTCTGAAACCCTCATCCTCTTTCAAAGTAGAAAAAAAAATAATGAGGAGGTGGAGAGGGAAGCCGGAGGGGAAGAAATTTCCCTGCCACCTCATTACTCCCTGCTCACTGTAAACTCCCAGTTGTGGCCAGCCCATCTCCCACCCTCCTCTCCCCTCTTGCCTCTGCACCTAAATTTCTCACAACCTCCTTCCCAGCTGAAAATGTAAATTGAGACATTCAGGATTGGAAAAAAAAAAAAAAAAGAAAAAGAAAAAAAAAGTGTAAGAATGGCCCTTTCTTGTTTATGGATAACGCAGGAACGAACATTGAACATTGTTGGTCTTCACTTCTCTAACTCCTGTGATTTTTAGCTGAATGCTCATGACTCACGAACCTGCTTTTCTGGCTAAAAAACTTACTGGCTTAATTTTTTTTTCTCTGTGGAAAAAAGCTGACACCAGATGTTTCTTTAGACCCTTCCCTGTCCTGAGTGAGTAAACAGCAGAGACAAACAGGCTGTTCTGTCAACATGCTCCACTCCAGAACACCAGCAGTTTTATCACTTAGTTAAGAAAAAACACACCTAAACAGCTACTAATTGCATTAAAGGTACATAAATCCTCACTTTTAATATTAAATATAAGTGTCTACGTGTCAATAATACTTCTATTTATGAGCACAGGGATATGATGCACTGATACAATCGAGCTCTTGTGCTGCCCGAGCTCTCGGCTCCCCATGTGCGTGTCTGCTGGCCCAGGAAAGCTCCAGCCCTTTCTACCAGCTGCCCGCCAGTATTTTTAAACCTTCTCTCCTAAAATAACACGTCAATGTTTGCCTATCTGAGCTTACAGGAAGGCTGAGCGGCAGTTTGCGGACATGCCACTGTAAATGGATTTTGTCACGGTTTTTATGATGTCATGGGACTGTTTATTGTGCTTTGCTGAGAGAGACGGTGACAACGGCATTTCTCCCTGCAGCCCTCTCTCCTCTGGAGGGGTTTTTGAACTTTTATCACCTCTGGAAGTTGGGGGGTGAAGGTGTTGACAGCAACCTACCCCTCCTGAAGAGAAAGTGAGTGTGGTGGGTTCCTTCCACCCGCTGGCATTCAAGCTTCCTGTGTTGCTTACAAATATATCCTGAAGTAAACCATGGAAAACCACCACACAGACAATTTTAATTCCTTTTCTGTCAGTACTGCTGCATTGATTTAGTAGCTGAGCATGGCACTGTGGAGCTGGCTGACATTTTATCTTGTGCTGTTGGTAGAAATCTACTTATTTTGTACTGAGATATTTGAGAGAGAGGGAAGAGTAAACAACCTCTCAGGTCTCAGGATGTTTTTGCACTGAGACCACTACATTTGCAAGTTACAGCCCTTTCAAATGTTTTTCAACTATGCATGCGTAAGATCACTGCATGGTTAGTTAATATTTATAATATCATGTCACATAGAATAATGTTGTTTTCTTCCATCGTCGTCTTTGCTTAACAAATAAATTCAGGGAACAATTCTTAGGAGTAGGATTTTTCCTACCTTCCCATAACTGTTTAAAAATAAGCCTCTTGTATAGACTCCAGCCTCTTGTATAGACAGAAGGTAGAGTTCTATACCTTTTGGGAGCTACTTGTCCCATACAAAATAAACACCTAGTTTGACATCAACACTGAAACTCTGGTGGACTACATTCCATAAGGACCCTGGGGTGGCCCAGGACAAGACCTAAAAGTGTAAATTGTTATTTTTCATTGCAAGCCATAAGACATTTATCCATATGTGCATTTTGCAGCAGTAAGTTTGCCCAGTTGTTTGCATCCTTGTTTCCTGAGGGGACTCTTCATAGCATGACCCAACAGTTTGGGTTGCAGATCTAGGATGAGGGATTGTGTTTGTAGACGGTGGGGTGGGATTTCAGGGTGCAAAACCCACTGACATAGGTGTAGGGGACATATGGGAGGGAAGGTGGTGTTATCTCATCTGTACTGTCAGTGGGAAGCAGTCTTTGGAGTAAACCCTCCCAGAACTGTAGCTGGGTCTCAAGGCAAAACATGCTGAGAAAGATTCTGAGTGTGAACTAATGCACATGCACCAGGGGTGATGAGCAGGCTGGGACAATGGAAAGAGCAAAGGAACTAAAATAACCAGGAATTCAGTCTGGAAACTGCTGTTTCAGTGATGCCAAGATCATTAACTTGACCTTAAATTTGATTTCTCCCTTGGTCTCCAGCAGCCTTTGCACTGCAGTCCATTCCATGGAAACTATATACCTGAGTCTGTCTCCTAGCTAGCATGTGTTTAAATAACTTGCAAAACTAATGGACAGATGTGGGGAGGACACCATCTTGGACAAAAATATTTGTGAAGCACTAAGATAGAACGTGATAGTCTTCGGGGCTGCAGCAGGGCTGGGTCTTCATGGTGGAGTGTCATAAAGCTGTTCCTGGTATTGTTTTGGTTTCCTTCTGAGCTTGCAGCATCACCCCACTTCCTTCAGCCCCGCAAGCCATCCAGATGGATCAGGGTGATAAGTGGTGAGAAACTGCTTTGCAATTTAGCCACATATGGAAAACACGCTTTGGAACAGGTATTTATCTGTCTTCTCAAAGGCAAATCTAGAGATAGTCTAGTCTGGGGCACATTTAGTTCAATTGCCCAGTACATATCTATGGCTTGATTCCCCCAGAATTAAATTTAAGAATATCTTTGTTTTACAGTCAGAAAAATTATGCTTTATCGCTGCTTGTTTCATGTTTCTTGTTTCAGATCAATTCCCAGCAGTTGTGGTAGGTTGCCTTTTTTTTTGGTCCTTTTCCAAAGAGGATTTTGTAACAATGTCAGACTGAGAAGTGAAGACTCATTCCTATACACTTAAAACAGGATGAGACACATCTGTGCCCCAGCATAGACATGCAGACCACCTTACTGCAGCCAGCTGACATTGAATCACCTATTTCTCTTACTCTATCGCTGAAGGAACCAGGTCTGCCAGACTGGGATGGTCCATAGGCTGAACTGAACTTTCTACTTTTGAAGGATGGCAGCATTTAAGTGGATGATCTGAATGTGGACAGTTCTGATTCTGTAGTTATGGCAAAGACATTAAGCAGAAGTTTAAATTCAAATAGAGATGCACATTCTTTTAGCATTTCTAACAGTAAGACCCCTCATACAAAGGTGCAAAGATCTTTTAGTCACAACTCTAACCAAAGAATATAATGATACTGGGGATTTTCATAAGTCTCCTTGTGCTTCATTATAGCCTGGCACCATATTTCTTATTAATTTTGTTGCCTGAAGTGTCTGTTAGCACTTGCTATATTGCTGTCAGTGCCACCAACCTGCAAAACTCATAGCCCATGTAACCATAACCCAGAAAACCACTGCAGGGCCTCTTTCCACTACTTTGCATGACTCCATTCTAAATCCCATCTGAAAGATGTCACCTCCAAGACTTGTGTCCTCTGCGGTCCCACACAGCCCCAGTATAGAGGAAAGACTTTGATGCTACCATTTGAGTCACCAGTTATAAAGCACTGAAACTCAGATGTGAGCTATGCACTTTCTCTAGTGCCCAACAAAACAGCCATGCAAGGAGTGATTTCACAGAATATGATCAATCTTCTGCTGCCTTTTTGAATCATTGCATAATCAAAGGATAACATCTGTTAGGAAGAGACATTGATTCTTTTACAAACCCAAGCTCCGTTGCTTTGCATTATCTTTCTCAGGTGTGAATTTCAAAACACCAAAAGAAATGTTGATGTTCTTTAGCTAGTGAGGCATTAGTAAGTGTGGAAGTGTTGCCCGAGCATAATTCCCCTGGAAACTCATGCTGTTGTTTTGTCTTTTGTTATTTGAGGAGATGCTAGTTCTTACAAAGCAGTGATATGGAATCTTCATCTTGTTGAAGACTGAACAAGCTTTTTGAGCACACTTGAGTGGCCACACAAGCACATAAAGTAGTGCTGCACACCATTAATGCACACACACAAAACACAAACACAGACTTTACAGTATGAGGGGTTGGAAATCTGTCCATGAACTGTAGCATCTCTGTTCTATAGGTACAAACCTTCTGGTTTGAGGATTGTTTTAGGCATTTTCTGGGATCTTCCACAGTGAAACAAGGAATAGTCAATATGTCTACCAGGAAACTAATAAACTGAAGAACATTCGAGATACAATTACTAGTCTCCAGTCTTAATGTTGGTAGTTTCTACAACCAATTTAGTTTAAATATGCAAACGGAGAGACTCTGAATCAACCTCATGATAATTATATAATTTCCTTTTTAGCTATATCAGAAAAAACAACAACAACAACAACAACAACAACAACAAAAACAGGTTACTACAGCTAAATCACTACAGCTGTTCCAATCTGTTGGTAGTGTAGATATACTGATTCCCAGGAAAGTGGTGGAAGCTCTCCACTTATTCCATTCCCCTTTGTTCTCTTGATATGCTCAATTTTCAACTGATTCCCTGTTTACACTTTCAAACTATAGGCAGCAATTCCTACTTAGTCTCAGGTTTTTCATGGTTTAGGGGGTTACAATACCATACCAAAAAGAATCAGGTTTTTGTTCTTCTTTTCTTAAATCTGAAAGCCAGTTTGCATTCTAATTTACTGTTCTAAAAATAAATAAATTTAAAAAAAATGTTATCCTGAAATTACCTTGGTCTCTATAATTGCCTGGTCAAAGTTGGTCTAATTGTCTGGTCAAAGTTAGTCATAGGCCAGAAAGATCAGTTAAGGTCACAGTGGAGATGTGCAACTCACATAAGCTGTGATACGTCAATGCAATAGCATTCTTACAGTAAGCAGAATTCATATCAAACTGTACTCTCAGGAATGCACAAAGGCGAGAAATACAGAAAGGAGATGGTTACAAAGGATTCTCTTCTGCTCTCTTTGTGACTACAAGGAATTAAAAGACTAAATATCTGGTAATTAAAAGGAGCAATGGGCTTTGAAGGAGCAGCATCCTATGATCAAAAGGCTGCATCATATCCAAATCTAAAAAGTCTTTCTGTTTATATTCCTTTCAAGTTAAGCCACTTGGATTTGCTTTTGTAAATGATGCCCTATGGCCCTGAAGGATAAAACCATGTGGGAAAAGACTAACTGCCTGAGATTTTTGCCCTTCTATAGAATTGCCACATGTTCCATAAACTTTGTGCATGGAAGTCAACCATTCCTCATGCCTGTTGCACAACCACTGGGCCACACTTGGTTTCAGCTGTCCCCTGACATATCCAGTCCAAATGAGCAATTTACTTTTCCAAATGAAAAAGGGGGTGATTCCATTAGTCAAGACCCAAAATCCACACTGAAGAGATGGCATGCCAAACTACACAGATGCTAGTGAATGTACGCATAGTTTCAGTATTGCTTCAGACAAATATCATGTAGCTTATTACCTATCTTTCCTACAACAGAAACATTCATTGAAAAATAGAAAACAAATAAATGGTTTTAAATGAAGCTGTTAATTTTTATGTTACTTATAAATAAAATAAATAAAATATAAAATAATAATATAAATAAAATAATACCACCACTACTACTACTACTACTACTACTAATAATAATAAAAATAAACACCAGACAACTCTGGCAACAGGATATATTTTTCTTCATTTGGTTCACAAATCTACAGGAGAAAGGAAGCATTTATAACCTCCCATAAGAAATATTGAGCATTCAGCATAAAATACAAATCTCCTTAAAATCTTTCATGCCTATTGAATTCTTTTCAGTATGACACACAGATATAAAGGAAATTTTAGTTAGTACTGGTTTGGAACAAAAAAAAATATTACCCTTTTTTCTAGTAAGTCATTTTGGATATAACCCAGTTTTGCAGAAATCTCTGTCCTGCCTCATCCTGTTTTACAGAGTTCCCTTTCTGTGCAGATCCTGGCAGAAGTCAGCTTGTTAATTCCCAATGACAAGAATTAGCTAGATAATGGTTTTTATGGAACTTCTTAAACATCTGACTCAATCAGTTGGCCAAGAATATGTTTATGCTTAACCAAAAGGCCTGCTTAGAAACTTCCCAAGGAATAACCTATGCATTGAAACAACTTTTGCAGGACAGGCAGCCTCTTTTGCCTCAGGTTCAGGAAGCGTCACGTAAAGGCAGTGCCTAACTGTGTGTGCCCAGCAGCCTGCTGAAGTCCAGTGGATCAAAGTAACTGCTGGAGGTGCTTTAAGGGGGGAGGAGGCAGAATTGAGATGTTTAAGTCTAAAACCTCATAGAAATCTGCAGTGGATATGAAGGGCCACAAATGCTGGTCTCCCCAGTAAAGCTCACTGCGTGCTTCCAGTACTTGGCAGCCTGGTCGTCTGCCACCCCTTCTGAGTTGAGCATTTTGGTGCCTCTGTGATGTCTGCAGCCCTTTAGGACTTGCAAATTGGTCACTTTTCCACCCATGACCCTGGGGGGTGGGTAGGGGACCCAGTCTAGTAGGTATCATACCTCTGGAAAAACCAGGTGTGTATTTGTAGCATTAATCTCTGCTTGAAACAGAGCAAATCTTCAAGTAAGGCCCTATGTCTGAAAGGGAAGCTGAACCGCTGCCTCATGTAACAGCCCAGAGGTTTAAAGCATTTACCCTGAAAGCTGAAGCTTGAAACTTTCCCCCTCCACAACCAGAGGCTGTTCCAACTCGGATCTGCAGCCTCCCCCAGGAGCACTAGGCAGGACAAGCACAGGGAAACAACACCCTCTTTTCGTGCTGTCAAAACTGGTGTGGCTAAGAAAGCCAGGGTCAAAGGGGCAGGAAGAGAGTGAGCCAAAAATAGTGTCATGTTGTTCTTGTGCCAAGGAAGCATGGGCTTCAGGCTCCCTTCCTATAATGTACAATAAAGATCTCAAATAATTTTAATACTTCTGAATTAAACCTTAGAACCCCAGTGAGGGAGGTCATCCCCAGCATCTATCTACTGTCTTTCTATAGTCTCAACTACTAATCAACACCATCCATTTTAGACAGCAGACTGAACGTAAACACTGCTCAGTTAGCAGGAGACTTGGTAGGATTTGAGTTAGAAAATTAAAAACAAATTCCTGGAAAGAATTCACTTTCACATGAGCTCTAGGAAAAAAAAAAAAAAAAGACAGAACAATGATGGAGTATGAACCAGACAGTGTTACCTTTACATGTCTTTAAACTCAGATAGTTAATTCTTTTCTTATTTATTAAAAAATTATTAATATAAGGGATGCATTTAAGCATCTGAAAGATTAAAGTAACTGAATTACATCTTTCTATACAAAGAACAGAAATGATTTTTATGTACAAAAACACAACAGATCTTTGTAATTGTAAGCTAAAATATGTATCCACAAATTGTTTTTCATAATAAATGCTTCAACTGATGAATATTTTAAATGATGGATTGTTCGTGCAGATCAGAAACACAGACATAAAAGTGTCAAATTTCTTCCAATTACAATGGAGGGAGATTAATTAGGAAAATTTGGCTGGTATTATTATAAAAACCTCTGTGGCACTTTCTAAAATAAATTGAATTTACTTTTGATGTTATATGTAGAGTTGGAAGGCTGTTTCAACCTGCTCATTTCTTTAATAGATTGAGAAAGTCATTGAAACATAAATCAGTCATAAAGGTAAGTAGTGACAGACAGTAGTGAAGATTCCATAAAACAAACAAACAAACAAAAAATAGACAAAAAAAATAAAAACAGTTTTCTGATCTTCTTCTCGTTCTAATTAAAGAAAAAACTATGCAAAAGCTTTTAGCAAAATGCACTTTAAAAATAAACCCAAGTGTGTCTGTATGAAGATTTTCAACAGTAAATAACATTTTAATAATGTAACTCACTTTGAAAGTCAATTTCATGTTGATTCTTTTGCAGTGTTAGAAATCTTTTTCTACTTTTCACCTGCCTATTTCCATTAAATAGTTAACTTGACCAGAAGAAGCAGAAGGAAAAGTATCCCTTTCTATCAAATCTCATTCTGTAGCCAGAAGCTCTAAGAGTCATGGTTTTCTCACAAAAAGATATTTTTGCTTCACAGGGAAATGAGTTTGCGCTAATGACCTAGACGAGGAAAAAGAGTGACTCCAAAAACCCAAAGGACCATGCTACATGTATTATTTTTTGAAGAAGGAAGTTAATAAATCATTCTTTCATGTTATATAAACACATCTAAATGTGTGGATTTTATCAACTATTTTTTAAAACTTTGACTGAAAATTATATACCTTACTCCTATAAAATTCACCCTGGAAAACTGTTTTAAAAAAGAAGACTTAGAAAGTGAATAATCTATATTTTCTTCTCTGAAGTATAATGTATACATGGAAATTACAGGTGATCTATGGAAAAAATTGCAATATTCAGAAACTGAGTAATGTCATAGCAGATCCAATTATGAAATAAACATTTCCTTGAAACTGGAAGATCTTTACGCATTTGATAAAAACTGAAATCATATTCTCCAGAGAGAAAAACAGAGGGAAAAGAAGCATATGGAGGTCAGTCTGGGTGTGACATCCATTACCACATCTATGTAAGCCCCATTAGTCATTTTAATGTATATTTCTTTTTACGTATAACACATTGCCTCTTTTAGAGCTTGGATGCATTGTGGGAAAGGAAAGGAAAGGAAAGGAAAGGAAAGGAAAGGAAAGGAAAGGAAAGGAAAGGAAAGGAAAGGAAAGGAAAGGAAAGGAAAGGAAAGGAAAGGAAAGGAAAGGAAAGGAAAGGAAAGGAAAGGAAAGGAAAGGAAAGGAAAGGAAAGGAAAGGAAAGGAAAGGAAAGGAAAGGAACTGTACAGATACAAATTGTCTCTGGGAAGGTGGCAGGGTACAATTAATGCAAGGCAGGGGATTATGTCACAGCATGCAGATGAACTGTTCCCAGTTTATTGGCCCTCAAAGGCACAGCTTGTAACTGGGAAGGTGTGCTGTTGCCTTGTTGGCTGCTCTCAGGAATCTCAAGCATATACAGAATAGTTTTTTATGTGTAAATGTAGTTTGCATACCTCTAGCATGATAACCAAGTGATGTGTTTCTCTTCCTCCCAGCTTTCCTCCATACTCCCTGTAGAAAGGAGCAGCCTGTTCCCAACCTGGACTGAGAAAGGATGACTTCACTGAAAGATCTTTCAAATATCAATGAAGAGATGGCATTTGTTTTGCAGGATAGCTCAGAGAAAATGCTCAAGGGACAAGAAAACCATAAGAAAGAACAGTGATGAGGCAATGGGATGCTGTCACTGGAATGGGACATTCCACAATCATCTGTAGTGGTGCACAAACTCAAAGAAAAAGAATTAAGGGAAGTTTTAAACACCCTTGTCCTGGAGCATGTTTGCACTCCTGCCTTCATCCAGACATCTTTTAAGAAACAATAGCAAAAGCTTTGTCATATCCCATAAAAACACCTCCAGCTTGTGGGGTGCTGTAGACAAACTAGACTTTGCCACCCCAGTGTGAGATTCCTGGACCTGGTCAGCACCTCCGGAGAGAAGAGTTGGGGGGAGCCCTGGAAAGCAAATCATGAAGTTCTTCCTGGTCTGACCGCACTCCCAGGCAGGAGGACACAACCACAGGCGTTGGCACTGGCACAAGCCATCCCACACAGAACAGGGGTGTCCCTGGGCTCCCTTTTCTGTAGGAAAGCACTGGCGTACAAGTACTGGTCTGAGGGGATTGTAGAGACATGAGGAGCAGCTGAGGGGTGAAAAGGATAGGCAGAGCTTTCCTTACATCTTCTCCCACGTGGTACATTTGAGATTTCTGAGCAAGGAATTGCTGACACTTGCTAGTACCCATGGGGTAAGAGGTTCTTGTGCCCATTCACTGGATGCGAACAAGGTGACAGCAAAGATGACACATGAGTGATGATACCGATGTCTCCTTCCAAAGGAGGAAAAAAAAAAAAAACAGTCCTGAAAGGTCCTGAGTATTAGCCAGATGTTCATCACACAAGCGGAGGAAAAAATATGAGGGGCTGTAAGAGTTAATGGTTTTATTAGCGAATGCTCTGAGATCTTGCCGTCATCACGCCCCGGGGGAAGTGCAGAACTCTCGCTCTGTTCGTATTTGCAACTCCCTAAAATAAGACCACAGTGCCAGGGCTTGGATTTCGCACATTAATCCTGAGGGACCTTCCAGCCACATGGCTCTGAGACAGCAGGAAAATTCTTTGTTTCTGTTTCTCAAATCAATCTGATTAGCTGGATTTCTACCATATGGGAAGCCTTACAATGCAGGGACAGTCACTTCTTTAGAAAGTAGCAACAAGCACAGCTTAGAGAAACTTATAGAAAAAAGGTAGTGTCTGTCAGCAAACACCAAATGGACTAAGTCTGTACTGATTTTGGGTTCTGTTTCCCACAGTGGAAGAGTGGGAAAGTTATCTTCCCTTGCTCTTGGGATAGAAATGGTATCGGATGAATCAGCCTCTTACAAGAGCTTTTTGGACAGAATGCAGGAAAATCTTCATATGATTTGAATTTTGTTAACTTGCAAGTGTTATTAATTTATGTTGTTGGCAAACATACTGTCATTAATAAGAGAATCTGCCAAATGCTACTACTTTATGGGACTTATGACAGTTGAATCTCTTCGTCAATAGCTTACAGCCTCACACCTGTTAGCAGGATTCATCCTGCCAGGCAGCAGGGACCTTGTGCATGGGTGCAGTGTATCGTTAGCTTCCACACTAGCCAGCCAAGTCTATGGCACTCAGCCCTGTGCAGAATTGATTTTTGTGTTTCTGTCCTTTCCAGCAGAACCCTGGAATAGTGAGAAGAACCAATAAACAAACAAAAAAGAAAGGAAAAGGCCCAGAATTTGCTGAAACTGCTAAGTAAGATCTACACCGATTCTGTTAAAGTGTCTTTGAAATTTTCTGCATGTACTGTTGTGCTAATGCCAAAAGACAATAGCCTTATTTCTCAAAATATTAGGGAATATTTTATTTGGCTTTGCTCCATGCACATCTGCATTCCTCACACCCTACATTTCAGAGCAGGATAAGAAAAGGACATGCTTGGGGAACATTTCATTTACCTACTCTGAGATTTCAGCTTGCACCATAGCCTAACGATCAGGTGAACTCAGCAGTGTTTCCATTTTCTTTGTGAACACTGTATATAATTGTTTACTGTGTACTACATACACTGCACGTATTGCTTGCTGATTCTTAGCTTTTTGTAAGCATCCTTAGTCTTACTTAATAGGGTTGTAGAAGAGGGTCATGTGAAATTGTTTTTCCCAGGCTGTGGGTAGGTTTGGGGGTTATGATGCCATGACTTGTATTTCGACCTATGAACTGAAATCACATCAGTGAGAGCTGCTGGGCTCAGCAAGCTGAGATGCAAAGAACCCTTCCCAGCTACAGGCCCTCTTCAGTACAATGACATTAAATGTACACACCCCATTTAAGGGACATAACAGATATGAAAACTTTCTCACTGTCTTATTACCTGTTAGCGATTTAGAACATCTTTCAGCGATATTCTGCCTCCAGGCAAATTTTATGGTTTTTTGGAACAGACTGAACTCAGAGTTCAACACTAGAAATCCCAGCATCAGAAAACCTCTGCCTTTCTTGCTGCAGGCTTGCTTAAGCAAGGACTGCTGTTCTGGTTTGTATCTGAACAGCTTTTGGCACAATTGGGACCTGCTCCTTGTGTGAGGCTCCCAGGTATTTTGGCAAAGAAAACAGTTTGTAAGTGAATACGTTGTCTTTCTTGGCTATCAGCAAAAGAGCAGGAGTGTAGCACACAGATCAGGAGAAACTCTGTAACTGCAAATTCTGGGCAAAGCTGTTTCAGTATGCGTTAAAAAATGTAAGTGCCATAGCCAGTCAAATCAAAGGCCTGTCTAGCCAAGTATCCTGTCTCTGACAGTGATTACTAGCAGATACTGAAACAAAAGTATAAGAATAAGGCCATATAGAGTCCTTTTATTGCCTTCCAGCCTCCAAAAATCAACAGCTTAGAGATTTCCTGAGACTGAAATTACATCCAGAGCATAGTATTAAATAGTTACCAAAACACCCATCCACCATGAATGTGTCAGTCCCTTTTGGAATTTATTCATTTAATTTATTTGGCCACAGTGTAACTTACAGGCCACACAAAAATGTTTTCCTTTTTATCTATTTTAAACTGTGCTGCCTGACAATTTTATTGGGTGCCCCCTAAGATTTTATGTTCTGAAAGACTGTAAACATTAACTCCCTGTTCATTTTATAGAACTGTGCTGTATTCTGCCTCCATTATCCTTTTTTTTTTTTTTTTCCAGATTGAAAAACTCTATGATTTAATCACAGGAACAGGAAGAGACACTAGAGAGAAAAAGAGATTTGCAGTAGGACCTGTTGTGGAGGATGAAGGAGATCTGGAGACAGGTCTTGCTCCTGACACCTTCCCATTCCCTCTGTAGACCTGCTCAGTCGAAGAACAGATACTGCATCCTGGCTGCAAGAGATTGTCAAGTTCTGGTGCTGGAGGAAGAAAAGCCATGGACCACACCCACCTGATGTTCCTCCTCAGGACCACCAAAATGTGGTGGTGGATGGCAATTATTGCCTAAGGGTGGTGGGAGAACCCATCTGCCACATGGCTCTGAAAGGCAGGCAGACGGGAGAAAGCATCATCTTCTCTGATGCGTGCAATTGCCCAGAATTGGAGGTCTGAAGGAAGTTGGGTGGCTGTGTGGATGAGGACAGGGAGAATTTTCTGGGTGATTTCACAGGGGAAGTTTTAAAAACTAACAGACCAGGAAGATCAGTCTGACGAGGCTTTTTATGAGAGAAAACAAACACGTTAAACACAGCATGTGGTGTCAGTGAAGGGATTTAAGCTACTGGGAAGGAAAAGTAGTAGATTTAGGCTGTGTGTAAATTCAGAGAAGAATCTGGGTAAAATGTAGAGAAAGGAAGTTAATTGGACTAAAGATTTACCTTGGTCTGATTTTAAGGAATACAGAAAGATGGAAAATGAGTCAGGTCATGGAAGCTCTGCAAAAAGAGAGTTCACAATCCTTAAAAAAAGTGAGGAGGAAGAACAGAGAATATGTTCTTTTTCAAGAAGAAAGCCCTATAAACTCTGTGACTTGCTGGCTGAGATTTCACAGGGCAGTGGGCAAAACTAAAGGAGATGTGAAAAGAAGGAAAGAAGAAAGGTCCTGCTGCAAGTTGACAGTTACTCCCAGGAACTTTACCAATAACAAGAGCACAAATTGTTCCAGAGCAGAAAAAGGTAGGAAAGTCAGCAAGAGGTCAGCTACACTGACATTTACATTTATTGACCTTAATAGATCTTATTACTGGTATAGATAAAATGAGCCTTTCTAGGGAAACCTCCTTTTCCCCTTGCTCTCAACTCAGGTCTGGTTCTGAGTCACAATCTCAAAAATTGCAATTTCAGCTTCAGTTCCTTGCCTGAAGAAATGTGTTAAAATATAGGTCTTTGTTGTTGTTAAACCCAGGAGAATGCGAAAGAGGAAAAAAAAAAAAAAGGTTAAGAAGCACATTCCCAGAGATGCAAGTCTGAAAGTCTGAGCAGGTTCATATAATATTATTATATTGTCATGGTTTTGCAGGAAAGGAAGGTACAGAAGATTAAACCAAAAAGTAACAGATGCCAAAAGGAGCAATACCGGATATACATGTGAATGGAGGGAAAAAAAAAAAAAAGAAAAAAAAAACTATGTGGAAACCGGTAAACCAGGGTCTGAGGCAGCAACCCTGGTGCCCCATCCCTGTGTTATAAAAGCTGCATCCAGAACGAGAAGAGCCAGGGCATAACGCCCCAGGTCCACCAGCCAGGAACAGATTGTTCTGTAGTGTCACACTAAAAACCTTGCAAGAAAATATACCACTGATAATTCTGTAGACTGTTCTTAGAGATAACTCCCTCACTTACTCAAGACTTTCAAATAACAATCGTCATCAATGCGATTTGGTGGCCAGAGCACTTGTTTTCATTAATTAAGATGTTAGTCATGGAATCACTAAGACCACTTCCAGATAAATAAACAAATATCATCAGGACATCCAGGGCTAGCTAGTAAACTTTGCACTTTGTAGAACTACTCTTCCCATGTTTCTTTGTCATGCCTTGTATATTTAGTGTGGCTTCAGCAGCAAGCACCTCCCTATGATGGCTTGCATCATTGTTTGTTTTTACATGGAAGATATTACTTTTGCCTAAATTTTTGCTTGCCTTAACTTCAGGATATTGCCTGTTAAGAATTGAGTCCTTACTTTGACAAGAGGGAATGGATGAAATCCCAGCCTGGAAAACATATTATAAAAACAAGCTGCAGCTCTGCGTTCTCTGTTCCCAAGTCCTGTAAGTCTGGGTACAATGTCTTGACAACAGGACAGCGAGGGCTGTTTCCTCTCCTACAAGTTTTCTCACAACTCGCCCACCCCATTCTGGGCCTGTGAACTCATTGGCATGAACAGAACGATCCGTTCTTTGAGATGAGAATGGAAATAGTTTAACTAAGAGTCCAGTCTTAGACATTCTTGTTCCCAATGAGGTTTCAGGTTCGCCTGGCCATCCCACCTCTACCATAAGAAATTAAGACTTGTAGAGATATGGTAAAAGTTTTGAGATACACTCTGTAGATGAATTAGGTTTGTAAAATACCTGTTCTCCCGGTACATGTAACTTGTGACCCCTGTGCTTGGTTTTCCAGAAAATGTTTTTTAGCATCTGCCTTAAGGTCATGGCGTCTGAGACCACTGGAGGCTGTGATGAAGTTAAGAGTTATTATATTCATACAGGTTCTGGTCTCTTTCATTTAGGCATTTTCTCTGCTAACATATTAAAACTATCTTCACTGCAATTTCTGTACAAAATGTCAAATATGTCCACCTCACTGTAGGAAGGAGAAAGCAGAAGGCCTGGTCTCCTCCCTTGCTGCTGTCCTCTCTCATCTACAGCTGCTAAGCAAACACTTCTTGGTAGAGAGAATCACACAATCATAGAATATCCTGAGTTGGAAGGGACTCACAATCATCATCAAGTCCAACTTCTGGCTCCGCACAGAACCACCTAAAAATCAAATTATAAGTCTGAGGTCATTGTCCAAATGCTTCTTGAACTCCAGCAGGCTTGGTGCCATGACCACTGCCCTGGGGAGCCTGTCCCAGTGCCCGACCACCTCTGGGTGAAGAACCTTTCCCTAACACCCAGCCTGACCCTCCGCCGTCCCAGCTCCATGCCGTTCCCTCGGGTCCTGTTGCTGTCCCCAGAGACCAGAGCTCAGCGCCTGCCCCTCCGCTCCCCTCGTGAGGGAGCTGCACGCTGCCATGAGGCCTCCCCTCGGCCTGCTCTGCTCTGGGCTGAACAAACCAAGGGGACTCAGTTGCTTCTTATATATCTTGCCCTCTAGACCCTTCACCATTTTTTAGCCCTCCTTTGGACACTCTCTGATAGTTTTATGGCCTTCTTATACTGTGGCACCCAAAACTGCATGCAGTACTCAAGGGGAGTCCACACCAGCGCAGAGCAGAGTGGGTCCATCACTTCCCACAACCAGCTAGCAGTGCTGTGCTTGATGCACCTCAGGATACAGTTGGCCCTTTTGGCTGCCAGGGCACAGTGTTGACTCATATTCAACTTGCTGCTGACCAGCCCCCAGATCCCTTTCCATGGGGATGATCTCCAGCTTCTTGTCCTCCAGTCTGTATGTACAGTCAAAGGTTGCCCCTTCCCAGGTGCATAATCTGGCACTTGTTCTAGATGAACTTCATGCAGTCGGTGATTGCTAAGCTCTCTAATTTGTCAGGATCTCTCTGCAAGGCCTCTCTACTCTTGAGAGAGTCAACAGCTCCTCCTAATTTAACGACACCCGCAATCTTACTTAGTATACCCTCAAGTCCTACATCCAAGTCATTTATGAACATATTAAAGAGAACTGCTCCTAAAATGGAGCCTGGTGGATCCCCACTAGATGACTGGCTGCCAGCCTGAGGTAACCCCATTTACTATATCCCTTTGAGCCTGATCTGTCAGCCAATTGTTCACCCATAGTACTATGTGTTTATCTAACAGTATGCTGGACATTTTGTGCAGAAGGATTCTGTGAGAAACAGTATCAAATGTTTTGCTGAAATTCAAAAAGATTTCATCTACTGGCTTCCCTTGGTCAACTAGGTGGGTGACCTGGTTATAAAAGGCAATTAAGTTCATTGAACAGGACTTTCCCCTCGTGAACCTGTGTTGGCTGTGGCCAATGACTGCATTGTCTTTCAAGTGTTTTTTAATAACTCCCAGAATAATGTTTTACATAGTTTTACCAGGCACTGAAGTGAGACTGATAGGCCTGTAATTAACAGGGTCTTCTTTCTTGCCTTTCTTTAAAACTGGAACAATATTTACCAGCTTCCAGTCAACTGCAACTTCCCTCCAGATTCCCAAGACCTTTGAAAAATAATTGAGAGAGCTCTCACAATGGCATCAGCCAGCTCTCTGAGTACCCTGGGATGAATCCCATCAGGCCCCGTAGACATATGTATCCAGTTGGAGCAGCAAATCCTGCACAAGTTTGGGGCTGGATACAAGTTTATCATTACCACAGTCATGGTCCTTCAACTCAGAGGGAGTTAGGAGCCCCAGAGCCCATCATCAGTGTTGAAGACAGAAGTGAAGACAGCATTAATCATCTCTGCTTTGTCTACATCCCATCTGGGAGGTGACCATCCTCATCAACTAATGGACCAATGTTATCTCTGGTCCTCATTTTGCTGCTAGCATATTTAAAAACAAAATAATTTTTTATTGTCCTGCACACTACTGGCCAGCTTCAACCCTGATTGAACTTTAGCCACACGAATTTTCTCCCTACTATGTCACCCTGACCTCGCTTCCACTCCAGAGAGAGTTGTAGCTTTGCCCTGCTCTGCTTTCTGGTTGGGATGGACAAACCCTAGGGAAAGGAGAGCGAGACCTGGGCAGGGGCTATCTGAGCCAGCATAGATACTGTATTAGGCTGTGATTCCTGTCTTTATTAGGGTAACAGATACAACCAGGGTACATACAGAAAAACTTATATATGGTGGGTGGACAAGATGGAAAAGATACCACCTTTTTAATATCAAAATCTTTTAAAGATTCAACACTTCAGAAAGAAATTTAGATATGGAAAGCACGAGAGCTTAGACAGGCCCCCTCCAGCAGCTACCAGCTCTGCTGGAAGAGCTTTCATCTATGCCTCCTCAGCTCAGATAAGTCATCTAACTTCTGCCTAAAGTCACAGTGCCCTTCTTGCCTGCTTATGAGTATTTACAAAAATCCTAAAAAAATCTTCCAGTGGGAAAGATGGAAGCTGTGGCTTATCTGCTGTTGCCTACATAGAAAGAGAGACCCTGAAGCTCAGACCTGCTTTAGAGGCAACCTCCCTGGTCTCCTGGGCCATATGTGAGACAACTGCTTGTTTTCCATTCTCTCATCCATTTTTGCTCACTGTCTCACCCACAAACATGAATATTTCCTATAGTTTCCATGTTCTTATTTCCCAGCTGAGAAATATTCTACTAACAAATCTTGACCAGCACTGCCCAGGATGAAGCTTTCATTTATGTGACCTGCTTCAGGGCTGTATAGGCAAACACTATGTAAGACTTGATTTACAGCAGAAATGCTCAAATCAGTTCAGATAAAATGAGACTCACTCAATGAGGTCTCTTCTATTTTAAAGTAAAGGCCTAGATTCGCTGCCAGCTGAATATGGCTGGAGTCAGCTAGAATGTCCCTGGTGAACAAACACTATCATCTGCCTTCCAGGAGTGGCTGATATTCCTGTCCAGGCACTCTCAACACCTGCAAGCATGGTAGTTTTCTCTGTAGCATCATCCCTCCAAGGTTCTCCACAGGTCTTAACATTTAAATACTGTCTTAGGAAGTTGTCTAAGGTAATTTTCAGTCCTATTGCATCTTAAAATAAGGTGTTCAGCAGAGGGAGAGAAAGGTAGAAGTGCTAGAGCAGTGTATAAAATGTGATAGCTTTGAATAGCAGGGCAGCTGGCTTGGTTTGATGGCTACCATGTGTTTGCAGGATACAATTGATCTGTCTGTAAAGCCCCCAGACCAGAACAATGAGCACAGAGCTGTGTCAGTACAGTGCTCATCAACCTCCATAAGGCTTTGTTGGCTTCCATGCTTGGAAACCAGCTAAACATTAAATTCCTGATTTAAGATGTTGTGAATTAAAAAATGGCAGTTTCCTGAACTAAACAAACGTGTCCGCTTTTTTTTTTTCCCATTACAACAAAATTAGAAAAAACAGTAAGCACTTTTAATTTGACACCTTTTTCCTATCTTTCCAGTACATTATTATTAAGAGAAGAGCAGTTACATAATAAGATGTGGACTAAATGGGAGACTTGGTTTTGAAGTCAATGGGAAATGAGCTGATCAGATCAGTCAGGACAAGCAAGCCTGATGTCCAGCAAAGCACTCACACTTCTCCTCTGCCTTACTTCTTCTGCTCACTTGTTCACACAGTTGTTCACTTCTGACTATAGGCAATATCTCTCACAAAAGACAGAATCAAAAAAGAAAAATAAACATTATCTCAAGCTGTTAGCAGAACAATTTATAATTTGTTCCTTTCTCAAATATTCTTCTTGTTTATTACAGAGTTTTCTGGAGGCCAAAAAAAAAAACTAGACAAACATTTTTCAAAGATTAGATTAAATGAGTCAATAAATGAATGGGAAAGAAATATGGGGTCTGCTTGTACTCTCCATCACTGGGTGCAAGACCATTATGAAGCATTCAATTAACTGTTAAAACCACACTCAACAAACTTCACTCTTCATCATTGCCCATACTCTTCAGCTTTGAAATCTTGATTTAATGTTGTGCAAAAAATCCCACTGCAGATGAGAAAAAAACTATTGTCACAATCAGCCAGGGGAATCTTTGCTTTAAACTGTGTTTTTAGAGGCAAACCTTCAGCATAGGGCTGACTCCATAGAGTTTCTCTCCTGAACCCTGATAGGTCTGTCCTCTAAGTTCACTCACCTCATTTTTCTGCCAATAATATCATTAAGAACAATAAATAGTAAGGCTAAAAGAGGCACCTCAGTTTGCTGAATGCACATTTTATCATTTAAATTAAAAGCTTAACTTGTAGTCACAAATGGCTTAAATATTTAGCCAAAGTAATACTTCAAAAAATTATTTCTTCCTTAAACCTATGAGGTAATTCATAAGATATTGTCATTTGGGAACCAGAATAAATATTATGGAAGGCAAAAGATGTGAAATCTTGTAGGCAATGGAGTAACCTAAAATTAATTCCAGTAATGAATTTTGATAGAATGATTTCTAACATGTCTCTTTAGAGCGATAAACAACCTGACTTCAAAACCAACTCAAAATCCAATATCCAATACATTTATGAGTAACCCCATGGTAAACTGATAGCCAGTTTATTTCAGTACTGATGTCTGCCTCAGCATAGCTGTTTGTGGTAAAAGTTGCAGTTCTTTCTTAGTAGGATTGCTGGAAAATTGCCAGTTACAACAGTCTCTGGCAGTTGTGAAGTGCAGCTGTGGCTATCTGCTTACGTTTCTATCAAATTAATTTGCATCAGGCAATCTCCAGCATACAGTGAATAAAACATATGCAGGTACACATTTTAAAAGTGCTATGGTGATCATAGCAGAGCTTTTCTGCACATTATTCATCATTTTCGTATGTTTTTTATTGCCATGGCAAATGATACAAACCTAGTAATTGTGGTTTTTAACTACTTCTGAGTACACATGCTCTTCTTAGCTGTATAACAGAAAGAAACAAAGAAAATGAGTCTGAGTAATTTCATTTTTGTGCAAGGTCAAAGCCTGTAAGTCAAAATAGATAACCGACATATTCTTTTAATGATATGAATCCACCTTACTGAGTGCACACAAATAACCTGGACATATAAATTCCTTTTCCATTTTTAAAAATGATCATGTGATAAAGTCATAGGAGCTTGCAAATATTCAGAGAGAAGGAAGAAATAGAAAACAAACAATAACAAGTCTTTTTTTCACTTCCACATCTTCTGCCAATCTTTAGCTCATAGTACAAGTATGAAAGTTAACCATGAAGGAAACTAGCCATTTTCACCTGTAAGTTTACAGTAACTGATTTAAGCATCATTTAAAATGTTTCTCTCTTTATTTGACCAGGACTACACTTCCACCAACATAGATATTTAGCTAAAATTTTGATTTCTTTTACATCATGCCTATACCAGCAAAAACCTGAAGTCAAACACAAGCTATATCAGCAAAAAAGTGCCAATACTGCCAGCTCCCAGTCATCCAGGCTAATGGGAGGCTGGAAAATCAGTTGTGCTTCTGGTAAGTTTTAGCTACTGGGTGCCAATATGCATGTGTGGACCTATCTTCCACCCAGGGCCAGCAAACACCTGGACACAACACAAACATGTTCATCTGGTGTTGAGGCTGCAACAAGGAATCCCACTGCACTCAAGCTGGCTGTGTGCATGGCTGTTCACATGATTTGGCATCCATGGCATAGATTAGACCAGTTAATTATTATTATTACTTTTTTATTATTACAAGAAGTTGGTTTATTTTCCTGGAAAATTTATATAAGCTATAACTTGTACCTACATGAGGAAGATGTGCTGATGCAGCCAGAACAGTGTAAAGTCAGCAGTAAATCATTCAAAGCCCTGAATGAGATCTTTGTTTATTTTGCCTGAATATGTTTCATTGATCTGATTTACCTATGAGTGTTTGATCCATCCTGTCTTCATCTGCTATGACTTCAGTCTAGTCTATAATGATTGTCTTGTCACCAGTCCATGTATAATGAATTCAAAAGAGTTTACTGTGAGCAAAACATTACTGAAGTGCAGCTATTGGGAAGGAAAAAAGGAGGAATGCTTAATGTCTGGTAGTTCTCTTTGGCTTTTGCTGCTAGTCAACTGGTCTTCCACAGACTCATAGAATGGCTTGGGTTGGAAGGGACCTTAAAGATCAACTAGTTCCAATGCCTCTGCCATGGGCAGAGACACCTTCCAGTTCTCCTGAGGAACCCCATTCGTCACTGGTCTCCACCTAGACTTTGAGCTGTTGACCACAACTATTTGAGTGCAACCATCCAGCCAATTCCTTATCCACCAAGTTGTCCATTCACCAAACTCATGTCTCTCCAATTTAGAGACGAGTATTTATAACCATCTCAGCTATCTCCAGCTATAAATATAGAGCAGTTGTTTTATTCATACTTTGTTGGTAGATTGTCTTAATTCATAACATCTGTTTTACATATGACAGTGAAATATTGCTCAAAGGAAGAGGAGGGAAGCACTCTGTTACAGAATAGTTTGATGAGGTACTGCTTCTCTCAAGATGTGTTTCACAAGAGAGGGAGGGAGAGAGAGAGAGACAGAGAGAATTTTTTATTCTAAGGAAATATTTTGATGACCTATGGTATCACAGAGGGAGCTCAGGGAAGCTATTAATATATATATATTTTAATAGACAGCAACTTTCCTGGACCTGCATCTGTGCAAACATACAGTTCAGTCTATAGAGATGGGCTCACAAAGACTAACATGCACCAACAGAAGCTGAAAGGCCTCAGTGAGATATTGTTCTACTGTGTTTGTTACCCCACGTCAGGAATAAAATGAACTATGATTTTCAAGTGGAACTATGATTTTCAAAAGCCAGAATTACCAAGGTATAAGGCAACTAAATCCCCCTTTTTTCTTCCAAATTCACTTCATGCTAGTAGGGGTTGAATTAAGTTGCCAAAATAGAAGTGTCAAGCATAATTTTAGGTGCCATAAGGCATTTTTCCTGTCTCCAAGATGCTTCTCTAGAAAAGCACAGGTTTTGCATAGGTCTGCCATCTTTACAAAGCTATTCTGCACACACTAGAACATCTCACATGGCACTAGATACCAATGCTTAGACATAGAAAGTGATCCTTAAATATTAATCCATATTCTACCGAAACCTAGAAATTTAGCATTGAAACAACAAATTCCAAATGGGGAAGATAAGGAACAAGGAATTGTAATGCTGAGCATAGCAATATCCAAAATTTAGACACTTATGTGAAGATTTGTCCCACACAACTCTGGAAATATAACTGAACTGCCTAGATTTCAAGTCTGTATGTCCCAAACTCTTCCTGCAATTGATGAAAAGAGGCAAGACACCTTCAGAGAGACTCAAATCTTATGTGTGCTGAAACTCCCCATGTAGCCCAACTGAACTATATAGTAATTAGTTTCTTAAGGTAAATGCCACTGTTAGAGGACTAAAATTAGGTGGGATGAGTCTAAGCCCTGGTCATGTACTATAACCCACAACCACGGGGCTTCTGGCTGAGACCTTGTCTACTTCTCATGGGGAAAGTCTATAAAAGCCTTCAAGCTGAGTGGAAACCTGTCTGCACAAGCCAAGAGAAACACAAGAAATGCAGAGAGAGTTTGTATGCTGTGATGGAAGCAGCATTCACAGCCACGTGCTCTTCTCTAGAGTTAGGCATTTGCCAAAAATGTAAGCTCAGTTCTTCCCTTGGTCTGAGGATGTTTTCAGCTGTAATTGCCACCCTTCAGCTGAGGAATCCAAACAGATGGTTACATGCTGAAGTTTGCCATGACTTTAAGGATGTCATACTGTCTATGCTAGAAAAAGTTAGCAAATCAATGTTAGCAAATCAAGATCAGATGGAATTTAGTGCTTGCAGTCTAGTGGGCCGAATAACCAAGAGAAGAGACCTTGAGAAATTTCCCAGGCCTTGCTTGAAGAGAATAATTATTATTGCTCTGATTTGTTTTGTTAAGGCAGGAAAAAATAAGCTCAGGAATATGAAGATATGAAATCTATTAATTAATTCAGATATGGTGAAGGGGTGACACCCTTTTTTTAAAAAAAAAAAATATATATATATATATCTTCTACATTTCAAGTGCATGTCAATAACTTTTTCATGTAGGGAAAAGCTCACCAGCACTAAACAGATACAAATACTTTCAATTGAGAAAAGTGGACTGTGAGAAAATGTACATTATTGGTTACACTCACCATCAATGTGTCAATATATCAGTGCTGTCCCAAAAGTCCATTCTTCACCTCCCTCCTGCAGCTGTCAGAAGAGGTACAATTCCTTGGAGGGGTGAAATCCAACACATTTCCTGTTCTAAGACCAAGCCCTCTAAATTCAGTAGCTCTGACTAAGTTCAGACACCAGCTGCACCTTCTTTCTGAGAATCTGTGTGAAAACCAGGGACAAAGCAGACTTTTTCAGACCAAAATATTGTTTAAATTAACCACAGGATTAAAACATGGAGAGAAAAAAGCATTTTTAAAAAGCCAGCATGCATTCTACATCCCTTTATGATTATCCCAGCTTTCTCAGACACCCAACTATATGACCAAAAGGAGTGTGGTTCCCACAAGCAACTTTACAGCCCCTCTTGCAGGAGTTTGCTTTTTAAGCTACCGCACTTCTTTTGATCTCCGTTGGGTGTAGTCTTTCTCCTGTCTTGGCAATGTCTTTTAAAGTCCTCATCCACTTTGCAGAGAATAAATCTGGTTTCAGCTACTCTGTTTTGTCCCCTTTTATAGCTTCTATGAGACTGAGACAAGAAATCAATTCTGAAAGTCCTTCAATAACTAGGTGGGCCTCCAGTATTCATATATTATTACAAAGGAACAAGTCCCCTGCTTTTTTAGAGCTAATATGCAAGAGCTTTTCCAACAGAATACACCTATTTCAGGTATTGTATATCTTTGTGAATTTCTCATGTAAATATGATCAGACGAGGCCATAAGATCATCATTTATTGAGCACCATCTAACAGTATTCTGAGAGAGTGAGGAACCAACAGAAGACAAAGATGGGTGCAATGGCTATACACCATTGACACAGTAGCACTGTAGACAATTGCATTTCAGCGCATGGTAACATGCTATTCTGCAAACTTCTTCACTTCATTAAATGAACATTTCCTTTCTGTTTGGTTTCAAGTCTGTGTGTGTTCTATTCAATAATGTCTAAGCTCCCCAGCTCATTCCAGAGATAATTAAGATAAATATTGTTACACTTAATTAACAAAGCATGGCATTTAATTTAAACAATCTTAAGTTCAATGACTACAATGAAACAGCCAAAAAAGCTATTGTAAAGATTTTGACATTTAGAGCTGAAATTTTCTTACTTATATATCAGTTATTAGACATACAGATGTTCCTTAATATTAAATGGAGGATTCTGTTGTGACAGATCTTCCCAAAATACATTCTCGTTCATTTTGCCAAATTACTGTAATCCTGCCTATCAATAAATCCTAAGTGGGAAGCCACAATGGTATCAACCACCTATAGGTAAATCCATCCTTTAAACCCTGATCCATTCATTCAAATACTGGTATTGCTTGCTCTCTGTTAAAATATACAAACTGTTGTTTTTTTTTTTTATTCACAACATCCCAGCTGATGTGTAAAACATTAATATAATTCAGCTAATACCATATATTTATAATAATTAGAAATCAGTAACATGTTGCTATTATGACTATGAGGTCCTAATCAAGTGGAACATATACGCATGCACTGATCTGTGCACACAACACTGAGATAAATCTTATTTGGGGATTCCTCATGCAGTTTCAGCAATACTGCACTGTATTACTGTTTAAGAAAATAAACCTTCTTTTAACATTTTTAATATAATTTAATTACTTTTAGGAATTTAAATTTAAAGGAGTCATTTTCAGGATTATCTTCACCTCAGTTTTTGGATAACAACTGGCAAATCCTTGTCATAGTTTCTTCTATTTTGACCAGTATGGTAGTCACACTAGTAATGTGTATTTTGAGTCATTTTTAGCATAATTTCATAAGGAAATACAATGTAGACAATTATGCAGTGTGGGTGGGTGGCGATGATGATGATCTGTACGATATTCCTAATATATACGCTGGCGTAAATTTTTTTTTTTTTTTTTGCTTGACGAACCTGATCTCCTTCTATGACCAAGTGACGCGGCTGGTGGATGAGGGGAAGGCTGTGGATGTGATCTACCTTGACTTCAGAAAGGCTTTTGACACCGTTTCCCACAACATTCTCCTCAAGAAACTGGCTGCTCGTGGCTTGGACTGGCGTACGCTTCGTTGGGTTAAAAACTGGCTGGATGGCCAGACCCAAAGAGTTGTGGTGAATGGAGTCAAATCCAGTTGGAGGCCGGTCACTAGTGCATCCCCCAGGGCTCAGTGCTGGGGCCAGTCCTCTTTAATATCTTTATCGATGACCTGGACGAGGGGATCGAGTGCACCCTCAGTAAGTGTGCAGATGACACCAAGTTAGCTGCGTGTGTCGATCTGCTCGAGGGAAGGAAGGCTCTGCAGGAGGATCTGGATAGGCTGGACTGATGGGCTGAGGTCAACTGTATGAAGTTCAACAAGGCCAAGTGCCGGGTCCTGCACCTGGGGCACAACAACCCCAAGCAGCGCTATAGGTTGGGAGATGAGTGGTTGGAAAGCTGCCTGGCCGAGAAGGGCTGGGAATACTGGTTGATAGTCGGCTGAATATGAGCCAGCAGTGTGCTCAGGTGGCCAAGAAGGCCAACAGCATCCTGGCTTGTATAAGAAGCAGCGTGGCCAGCAGGTCTAGGGAGGTGATTGTCCCCCTGTACTCGGCTCTGGTGAGGCCGCACCTCGAGTACTGTGTTCAGTTTTGGGCCCCTTGCTACAAGAAGGACATGGAGGTGCTCGAGAGAGTCCAGAGAAGGGCGACGAGGCTGGTGTGGGGTCTGGAGAACAAGTCTTACGAGGAGCGGCTGAGGGAGCTGGGGTTGTTTAGCCTGGAGAAGAGGAGGCTCAGGGGAGACCTCATTGCTCTCTATAGGTACCTTAAAGGAGGCTGTAGAGAGGTGGGGGTTGGTCTATTCTGCCACGTGCCTGGTGACAGGACGAGGGGGAATGGGCTAAAGTTGCGCCAGGGGAGGTTTAGGTTGGATATTAGGAAGAACTTCTTTACTGAAAGGGTTGTTAGGCATTGGAATGGACTGCCCAGGGAAGTGGTTGAGTCGCTATCCCTGGAGGTCTTTAAAAGACGTTTAGATGTAGTCCTTAGCGATATGGTTTAGTGAAGAACTTGTTAGTGTTAGGACAGAGGTTGGACTAGATGATCTTGGAGGTCTCTTCCAACCTAGACGATTCTGTGATTCTGTGATTCTGTGATATGTTCTACTTGTAAACCAATTCAATCATATCTAAAATGGGAGATGATTCAAAACTTCTGAGTCCTTATGGCTTTCAAAATACTGGTATCTGCACAGGGGAGAGAGACAGTCAGTACTGCACTGGGAGCTCTCCTCCTGTTTGATATCAAATTTACATAGACAATTTTTTTTTATGAATATTCCAGCCCTTAAGACATTAGAAACTGGGCAAAAAAGCAATCACAAGACACAAATCCAGGAGATGCCAAGTTTCATTAGTTTCACCGATCGTGGAACAAGTTCTAGCATTGCCAATAAAGCACTCAGTTCAAGTCTGAGAGTTCATTGTGCCAGGTCCCACTCTACAGGTTGGAATATCCTGATTTAAAGGAATGTTTCCATTTCTCTGATTTCTCTGATTTTAAGTGTTTCTGCCAATGCAATTACTGGTGAATCAGTCAAAGTTACCTCTGGAAAAGAGTTTCTGGTAGGCCAATCTAGCTGAATTTAATAATGCCACTTTGGATTATTCCACAGTTCCAAGAAACCTCAGACAGGAGAAAAACTACAAACCATTCTGTATAATAAGGAAATGTCAAAGCAGGATTCGTCTGCAAATGTCAGACTTCAGAAAGGCTGTCTGTACATCTACAATAGTGAAGGTCTTCCATTTGCACACAAAACCTATTAAAGATCAATTCCAACCTACAGAAATCTGATTATGGGTTCTCTTCTTGGAATTCACTCAGACCAAATTGCCATCCAAGGGGAATTTTCACTTGAGTGAGGACTGCAAGATTGAGCTGGACATTCAGATGCTTAATGTGACTGCATCTGACTTGTTTCCAAGTGTTTCCCTATTCCTGGCTACTACACACAACTTTTATATTATGCCATAAATACTGTCATCAAATTAATCATTCCATGCTGTATATAGGTCAGCTGGAAAAAGATTAGCACTATACATGACATAATGTTGTATGAAGAGTTGGAGGAAAGAAAACTCAGCATGAAATATGGCTGATCATCTACTTAGTAGAATATTTTTCAATTTTTTATTCAGTCATCAGAAGCAGCTTCAACCTCAAAGTAAAATAAAGAGATTTCAGCAGGAATTAGGCAACAAATAATTTAACATTGCTGAAGGCACAGACTCTTTTGATAGCTGAGAAGGCATGACAAAAAGACGTGAGCATCTCTTGCATGGACTTGCTTCTTTGTGTCTATGTACTTTCCCCAAGATAACCCCAATTAGCTTGAGTCCGAATTCTCTCTCTCTCTCTCTTTTTTTTTTTTTTTTTTTTTTTTTTTTTGATGAGTACCTGCGATTGGGCAAAGCTTAATTGGAGCAGTTCTGCTCAGCAAAACAAAGGTGCCAGAATTGCTGTAATCTGCCTGGCAGAGAGGACAATGGCCAGGAAAATGCAGCACCCTGAATGTTATCATATGCTAATAATGGGGACCAAATGCTTTAGAAACACTGGCAACACACTTTGCTTAAACGCTTCTTCTAAAGCTTATATGGCGTCATCTTTACCACTATTGCAACCTAGGCTTGCCAGTGCAGGGATGCCAGACCCTGATAAAATCATAGAGCAATTTTGCCGTGCAGGCAAATCCTTTGTAATGCATCTCCTGAGAAGAGCTGGGGGTGATGCTCACCCCCAGAAGGAACGTGATTGTACTATACCATTTGTGCCCATCTAAACCCTAAAAAGAGTAGCCTCTTGTCCCAGAGGTAATTTCATACCCTGTGCTGTTTAATCTAGTTCTTCTTCCCATGAAGGGCTGTAAATGGGCCCTTTATTCCACCTACAAACCTTAGAAGACTTTTTCATAAGGCTATCTCTGATGAAGACACAGTGATCTCATTGTTGTAGCGAACACTGAACAGACCATTGTTGCAAGGACACTTCCACTTCAGATCCCTACACCACCCCTAGAACAGGCTTTAGCAGAAGTCCCTTCATTTTGCATATCCATTTTTGTTTGTTTGTTTTGCCAATAGAACTGCAAAGATGCCTTCTCTATGAAGCTGCAGAGATTTGTCGGCAGCAGCTTGGTCCACATGGATTTTACAATGACAGTCATTGTGTTCCTGTATTTCAAAGAGAAACTCAGGGACCACCACTGAGATGCAATTTGTGGAGTATGGGAAAAGCAACTCCCTGAGTTTGCAGGTTCTTCTTCCAGAGTCCAGGAAGCCATGATATCCCCAGGCTGGAGGCCGAGATCCCATATAGCGATACTAACCCAACCCCACATTTTGAGGAAGTCCATTCTCTGCATAAGGCTGCACTAGAGCTGTGAACCTTGACAATAAGCCAAGTGAACTGTCAAGAAACCAAATAATTTTCTGATGGCAGCTGATTTCCTGGCAGGAAGGGTTTCCTCAGAACTCTGCATGGGTTGTATAAGTTTGCCAAAACCCACCCATTTCACAAAACATTTTGATCTCAACAAATCAGTGGTTTTCAAAAAGTGGGGGGAAAAAAAGCATTTTAAAGACAAAGTTCCCAACTATTTCAAATGATTTCACTCAGTTTTCCCAAAGCTGTAAATCAGAGCAATTGCTCTGTTTCAAAACAGGATCCCCCAGTTGTGTTTGCCAGTTTGGAACAGACTTATATACCAAGTCTTGAGATGGCTGACAGCACTGGATTGTGCAAATGTCCGGATCAAACGATAGCAGTGTGCCTGGATATAGCCTCCTGCTCTCCTGTGAAGATCCTCCCACTGTCCCCAGCACGATGTCCATGTGCCTGTTCCCCAGGAGGGTGAATGGCTACAGCATTACACTTACCACAGAGTCCTTCATTCAAAACAGAAATTGCAGGCTCCCGGGCACAGAATATGTTTGCTGCCTTTCTGTGTCCTGCCATCTTGGGGTGTAATGTAAGCAGGAGAGGTAACAAGCAGTGAGAGTATCCAGATATGGACTCCAGCAGTCATGAGCAGCCAGAAGACAAACTGTTCTGCCAGCGACACTGGGAACCCCTTCTGGCTCCTCACCTGGGATATATCAGTGTCACGGGGACTACTTTAGGTAACAATAATTCCTAGTTAAAGCAGCCGTAGAGCCAGCATAGACGATTCTTAACCAACTTTGCATGGTGTGTTTCCAGTGAGTCCTCCCATTTATTTCCACATTGAGCATCGTGGTCTTGGTACCTTTGTTGGATACTCATCCAAAAGGTCTTGCACAGCCTAAATTAGAGGCTCTAAATCTTTACAAGATATATGCAACAAACAAACCCCAAGCCCCAGAGGATTTAGGTGGACATGAGTTAGATGGCAGGGCTTGCTGTGCAAGCCTATGTCCTATTATGTCCAAGTGACATTCTCCAGTTGTGATTGCTTTGCACTGACTGCCTTGCTTTCCTCACAGCCACAGGCACATCTGGCTTTCCGTTCAGAGCAAGTCTGCATTTCCATGTGGTGTGGATTTCTGCCAAGATCAACCCTGAGGGCAGGTGATCCTGTCCCCCGTGCCATGCACAGTGGCATCGATCCCAAGGTGTGCAGGAAGATGTACAGCAGAAAGTAGGCGAAATCCACTGCATTTCACATTGAATAATCAAATCAGTGTCCGTGCCAGAGTACTGGGAACATGCTGCTCCTTTACTCAGGCATCAGGGCCCCTATAGCCAGCCATTTCCCAGCTCTACCATCCCACCCTGGATCCCATCCCAGGATACCTCCCCAGTGCTCCCCAGAAGGGGCCTCAGGAGCTGGCAAGGTCAGTGAATTTGGGAAGTATGTGAGCTCAGAGAGGGTCATTGGTATTTAACAGGGAGTAACCCATTGGTAGTTAAAGCAACTAGCTGAGACAGGGCACAAAGCAGGAGGAAGGCAGAGAGGGGACCACCAAACTACTTGAGAATTAAGTTGTGGCCACATAAATATTACTGCTGTATAAGTCTCCCACGGTTCACCTGCTAGGAGCTGGGTGGACAGACCATTTTTTATATCAAAACAACAGAGTTTGTAAAATTATCAACTGCTCATGTAGACGAGCCTTTAGTGTTCCAATGAGGAAAACAGGAATTGCAGTCCCTCAAACTGAGCCAGAGCCTTGTATCTCAGTAATATATTGCTGCTGCTGCTGCTGCTGCTGGAAGTTTCTCAGTTCCTTAAATAAGCTTCCCCCACGTTAACAGAATTAGACTTGTAATTTCTGCAAAATTCCCGAGTTGTCAGACTAGGGCTGTTAAAGGTTTCTTTTTATTTTGTATGATTCAACAGAAAGCTATAAGAACACCAGGGAAACCCAGCAGTGCTACCTTAGCACTAACAAATACACTACATCCTGAATAGCCACCCTGAAGCCATGAAAGCTGCTTTTTAAGATGACTGTTTCTAATAATGTCCAAGTCCCTTGGTTCACATCTTTTCAATCTTTCGCAATCAGTGTGGCACTTGGACTGTTCAAGGCACAGGGACTGCAAACAGACCATTTGCTCTGCGCTGCGTGAAATGAGGACCTCTGCAACAAGAAATGCCACCAGGTAGAAAAGCCGTGAAACGCCAAATGGTTTAAAGACAAACTCCTCCCTGTTTTGCTAGCCTACTTTCAACCCCAAAAGAATGTGGGGATGTTTACAGACTCTGTGTTCTTAAAGCCAACAGAGCTGCAATTTCAGCTCAGCTGGCAAAACACTCCCATCGAGAGCCAAGCGGCCAATGTGCTACTCCCAGCAGTGAGTCCGTCCCTTAATGCAGTTTATTAGCTTCATGTGTGCAGCTGTTTGGAAATGTTAAGTGGGCACAAGCAGAAAAAGCGTGTCTCGGGGGGAAGCCAGAGGTGCAAGGAGAAGCTGGAAGGACGGAAGGCTGAGCGTGCAGCCGCAGGGAGGGAAGTGCCTGGCATGCAGAGGTAGCCCCTCTGGGGAAGTTTCTTGAGGAGGACGGAGAGGTGAGCCCAAGTCCTGAGCATTTGTGCCCTCTAGTGGCTAATAAAAGAGTGGAGGCAGAGGACGTGACCCCTGTCTAGGCCTTCATCAGCTACTGCGTGGTACAGCCATGCCCATCCTCTGCAGAAGAGGTACCACGTGGAATTAGAGCAGGTAACAGACATAGGCAGGAGGGAAAGGAGGCAAAACTCACCAACTCCATCCTGTGAAAGTGGGGTTGTATCGTAGCACTCTGTCCAAATAACACTCCCCTGCCGGAACTGATGAGGCAGGAAAAAATCTGCACTGGGGAGGCTTGGAGGCCCCTTCTCCACAGTCCTCGCTCCCGCCAAAAGCATAACACTGAGCTAATGGCCCTGCAAGTTTGTTTTGATTTCCTGAGCAGGCTTGAGTTACCTAATATCTGGCTAGCTTCCTTCAATGGCTTTCCAGCAAAGTCATTCTCGAACAGTTTTCATTAGATACCAAGTAGTAACTATCATGAAGCTCCTTATGAAGTCCCTCTTAATAGTCAAAGGCCTTGATGCAGATCTTGCCTGTCTTTTCTTTTTTTTTCTTCTACATGCACTAATAATCTTCTTTATCTTACTTGGTTAGGAGGTACACACACATATAAGTTTTTGTTTGTTAATATGTATGTACATGTGTATGTAAATGTACATACATATTTGCAAGTGTATGTATATGTATACATAACATAGTCTTACAAAGGTAAATCCCCATGTTACTGCCAAATAATCTCTTCATTATTTATCTTGCTGTTTCTTTCATAATAGTTATACTTCATGAGTTACAGGCTGGACACAGGACTCATGCCAGGTAGTTTGAACCACAAACCACATACAGTATATTCCTTAACTACAAGGGCCCCAGCTATCTATGATTTGCCAACAAAGTTGCACTTCTGACAAGTGGTTCAAAGGAAATCTTTGTGATCAGGCTATTTATGATAGGACTTGAAACAGGAAAAAAAAATATAGGAGGAGGGAAGGGTGCTAGAACCAGAAGTTTTTTCACATTGAGGAAAGGCAGTGACAGCGGGAGATTCAAAGCTCAAAGGTCAGATCTCTGGCACCTTTTAAACAAACAAGAAAACTCAGGTAAAATGCTAGTTTATCTCTGTGAAGGAAACATGAAATACCACACACCTCTGGTTAGGGACTCTCTACCCTTGAATTGCTCCCCAGTCTCCTGTAATGGCAGCAGGTGGACTCAAGGACCTCAGAGACCTTCCACCATACTAATTTCTGTGAGTGTAAGACCTCTTGAATGTCTTGCAGGACTGATTTTGTGGATAAGACACAGCAGCTCCTGGATCTCTTTGTCAGGTGGAGGAAACATAAGTAACTCATGCTTAGGCTGGTGTCATACCCACTGCAGTGTGTGTCCAGCCAGTGCAAACAGAGGACCATGCAGGAGGTGTGCATACTGCTTTACCATCCTCCTTGACCTTGAAGTGATTTACATCTCTGGGGACCCTAAGAAGAAGGATTAAGAAGGATCTTCTGCTTAAGCCACAGAAGAGCCAGAGCCAACCCAACATCTAATATTCCTTCATTTTGGTATGCTGACTATATATGTTGTGATATTTGGGCACGCTAAGGATTTCAGCACATATACACAAGATGCTATTTCGGGGGCCAGAAATGGTCATTTTAGCCTGTGCTGTAATCACTGAATCTATTTCAGAACGTATGACTAATTTCAGTGATTGCTTTCTATCTGAAAACCCAGGATTAACAGTGCTACAAAGGAGGTCTAGCTCTGCCCAGTCACCCAAAGTTCTCCATACTCCAGCCAAGCATGAAGCACATATTTAGTGCTCAGACTGGAATGATATGTTTCCAGCCTACCCAAATTCATCTGATCAGAGACCATGTTAGTCAAAGTGTATACTCTCCTTTCAGTTACTGCTCTGTCTCTTTTCTGTTAGGGAAGGAATTTTGGTCAAGCTCATAATGCCATGCCAAAGATTAGGTGGAAGAAGAAATCTATCCAAATGCTGGTTTGCTAGCTCATTTTTCGCATTTATTTGAATGGGGCTTAAAATTCAGAAAAGAAGCTGTTTGCTTGTTTGTTTGTTTTTGTTTGTTTTTCAGTGAATATTAATTTTCCTGTGGTTGTGACAAATGGAATCAAGCCATTAGTAAAATTTTGCTTAGTGGCACATCCAAAGAATTTAATCTCTTCAGGCTTTGAAAAATTACTCATATGCTATTCTATTTTTCAGTTATAAGGATATGTCCATCACATATAGGCCTACCTTTCAAGAAACTATTTATGCTGCAAGTATGATTAAACCAAGAAACCGTATTTTAAGCAGTGATGCTTAGATTATGTCACCAACTTTTCTGATCGTGCTGTACCTTAAACAACATTAGATGCCTATGTTAGGAGTTCCTATCTACATACAGTATGCTGCAACAGCTTCTCAGGAGAAATGTGAATCAACATTATCATGCAACAAGAAAAGATTCAAGCTGGTTTGTTATGTTTTAAAGTCATTGAATTTACCCATAAGCATGGAATACTGGGAGCATGTATAAGGCAAATTTATGAATCAGACAAACTGTCATAAATTTTAACATGAATGGGACCTTGCTCAAACATTAGTATCGCCAAGTATTTTGCTGTTTGTTAGCTTTATTTTGCTGTTTCAAAAACCCACAAGTGGAAGCAGAGCTGTAGAAAAAAATAGCCTGAATGTGAGTGGTATAGCAGAATGCAGCCATAAATAAAATGTCTCCGGAGGTTGCAAAAAAAGAATATGGACAGCAAATGATCAGCTAACTATGGGAAGAGAATTGGAAATAATACCATTTTAATCAAGCCATTTATCTGCCAGGCAGATAATGCTGGATAAGGATCTTTGTACCAGGATTCATTCAATCTGTCAAGGAGTGGGAGCCAAGGGAGTATAAATTCCAAAATCATCAATCCATGTAAAGAAATCTACTGTCTTACTCATGCAATTCTGTCAGCAAAAAGACAAGACATGGGCTTACCTGTAAGACTTCATCGCCTGCTTCTAAAGCATTTGTTTCTAAAGCTTATAATGGTTTTTGGTCTGTGTTCAGACCTGCATTGCCTCACTGGCCTGCCAACTTGTTATTCAAACAGGACCTCCTGGGCCCAAGGCCATGCCTTCAGGGGCATTTAGATAGCTGAAAATGCATTTAACTGCTCTCTGGGGCATTACCAGTTAAAAGGTCTCTGAAATCTGCTGGCTTTAGGGCCTTAATTTGTTTTGCTACATAGAAAACTTTTCTAGGTGTACCTCTGAACTGGTCTGTGAGGCTGGAAAAGTGAGAAGAGGCAATAACCATTGGCTGAAAGTGTTCACACTGAATTCCTGGGGTTGAAGGAACTGGGGAAAATGTACACTTAATGCAGGCAGCAGTTTTCTGACCATTGCAAACATTCACTTCTAGGTGTAGCCTGTTCTTACTGAGGAACTTGAGGGGCCAGAAATGCTTCTGACCTCTTCCTATCACCCTGCTGGACCCTTTCATGGTCTCTCTCAGGCCCAGAATCCACAATTACATAAAAATACTTTAATAAATATATAGGAGTAACAATATACTGAGTGACTTGGTTATAGAAACAAAGAAGAAAGTAGCACAGCAGTCCCTCTACACTTCAACACCATCCAGAAAAGATCAGATTTTTTACATTTTGGTGTTCATAGTAAATTCAAATATCAAGGCCTAAGTCTTCTTTCATGCCTCTATAATTCATAAGTAACACGAGAGGAGAAACTTACCACTGAACCTCAGATGAAAGGTATTTGTAACAGCTACAACTTCCAATTTTAAAAGAAAATATTTTAATTGTGATGCAATGCTGTGGGAGTTAAAGAAGCTTACATTTCTGTTTATTTTACATGGTACACTTTTTTTTTTTTTTTTTTTTTTTTAATTACAAGGCAACTCTCCCATTGACTTCATTATGAGTGCTGTGCGATATGCCTGAGCTAACATGGGAAAGTACAACAGATCCATGTGGTGGATATTAAGATATAGCACTTACACAAGGATAAAACCTAATTCTGTGATCACACAGAGGTAAACCAGGACTGCTTCCAGCTTAGTCAGGGGTATTTCACAGGTATAAAGTCAGTACAGCTCTATGTATTGCTTTAAAATGGAGTTAAGTTACCATATTTCTGCATACTATAATCTATAACTTTTTACAGAATTAGCCATTTTGGGTCTTTTTTTTTTTTTTTCTATTTACACCTATGCTTCTGCAGGACTCAGGACTCCTGGAGATACCCATTTTCCTAATTTAAGAATTTCTCTCCATCTTCTAGAAATGATCAAGGGAAGCAATGTGTCTGGTTTTAGGTGTATCTGACTGCCTTCCCTCCTTGCCCTGAAGCTGAGTGTAGCCTTCGTCCCTCCATGCTTGGGCAGTTTGAGTTTGTGCCAATTAGATCTCTACCACATTAATTTCTGTGACAGCATCAGTACCTGACAGATTAATTCCAATGTGCTAATAGTCCTGTAACACTTAGTTTAAAGGCATTAAAAACACATTATTTTTTTCTTTTGTTTGCATCATATAGTCAAGTGAGTAAGGATTCACAAAAAAATGCAAAAATTTTGCATTTTTCCCTTCCCTCACATTGGTGCCAGACCTTGAATTCTTATCACCACTTCATAATCCAGGTGTCCAAATTTCAATGCTTAAATGCCCGTAAAACCTGCTCTCAGGCTTCCACCAGTGCCATCATTCATCCTTTTCCAGGAACAACAGTCCTTCACATCTCTCAAATCCCACTGCCATGTGGCGATGTGATTGACACTCCAGGGAATGATCTGCCCACTCCTCCTAAATGCGATCTTGGGCTGTCGGTGCTGCAGACATGCAGAAAGGAGGAACACCGACCCCTGAAGACTGTCAGATGGCCATCTGCCAGCCAAGGCACAATATGGTGGCTACTGCCAAGCCAGCTGGGTCCTCGCTCTTCCAGCTGGTACAAAAGTTGCCAGGCAGCCTCCAGTTCAAGAATCTTCAAGCATTTGGGGCTATAATCTATGCCATGTGTTCCTCTGTTTTTACTTGCTACATAGTAGAAAATAATTTATTCAGATATGCTAAATTATATTTTTAACATTCAACGAACAGTTCATCATGAAACTAAGTTTTGGCATTAGCTAGAAAATGCAGTACTTTTCTAATTGTGTATATTATTATAATGGTCCTTTTTTGTTTAATCTAAATATTGTAGCTCATTTATCTTCGTGGATGTCACAACCAGCACTAGCCTGCCCAGTTCTGCTGCTGTCTACCACTTAAATGATTATTACTCAAGCATTTAGGAAATAATTTGTGGGTAATTAATCTTTTGCTAGATGACATCTACACCCTTTTGTCCAAAGGAATGCCTCATATTCTTTTCTTTTTAGCGCATATCAGCAGACTATATCGTGATGATAATTGCCTTTCTAACCAAGAGGTGAAGAATGTTTCTTCAGAGCTACTCAGTATCACTCAACTCTTGAAAGAATTGAAAATGGCCCCTTTTTCATAAATGACACATTGCCAGCAAAGAAAAAGGGAATAGAGCCCAGGACATTTAGTCTGAGATTCAGAGATCTTTACCACTAGAGCTAAATAAGAATTTGCTACTGTTAGCAATGGTATGTGGCTGTTAAGCTTTCTTTAGTCTGTAATCAGGCATTAGATGATAACTAGGTATGCCCATAATTATCTTTATTCCTAAGCCTTTCTTTGGAGAACAAAACATACTTCAGTTTGCATGGATTTCAAAATGTATCATCATTTTCATTTCTCTGTGCTTTGTTAAACTTCACTTTACTCCCCATGTCTCCAAGTTCAAAAATTAAAAGTAAATAAGCAAGTACAGTTTTGTTTTCTGATATATACTGATTTCCAAGAATTTGTTTGCTCCATTACATCTACCATGCGACAACATAAAAATCTGTCCCTTTTCCAGAAAAAATATCTTTACTTTTTTATCCTTTTCCACTATACACATCATAGAGCAAGTCTGCAGCCATTCCACAACAGAAATAATTCTCAGAAATGTTCATACACCTAACAATTGAACAGTCACAAATAAAACATTTCAGAAAAACTATTTAGTCTCTCTACACCCTATTGGAACGTGACTTCCAAACTCCTTTTCAGCCAAGCAAAACAAACAAACAAAAAAATCTTTTTATCTTTCCTGTCACTTTATTTTAATCGAAGTTTATCACATTCTTTATACTGACTTCCAAATGCTTCACCCTTACTTCATTAGTAGGTGCAATTCCTAGAGATGTGTGAAATGTTGCATTTGAACTACAAAAGCCTGGAAGCAGACTTGCTGTGAATATATCCTACATTTGCAAATCATCAGTGAATCGTTAAACTCGTGTCTACTGAGTTGTCTGCAAGTTTGTGTCTGCTGTCATTCTGCAGGTGTTAAGTGCCTCTTGTGCCCAGGGACTTCGGTGGTTGTTCTTAGGGCATTTCCAGGGAAAACGTGGGCATCACTAAGGGGCCACTCGTGGTCTTTTGTGGTTTTCAGACACCTGTGCCTTCTGAAACTTCATACAAACTTTTGTGATTCCCCTTGAACCTTAAATGTAAACCATTTCCTTGCAGCTGAAATAGTAAAATGAACCTGTGCCAACCTCAAAGCTTCTGGGGCCTGTATACACAGCTATGTCAGTCCAGACTGCTGGAAAGCTATGTGACAGTGCAAGTAGTTTGGAAACCAGGTGACACGACCAAAGTATGCCCTGAAGGAACTAAGTTTCAAGAGGGATTCCAGCCCCAGCAAGAGGGGTCAGTCTGGGAACAATGACATCTTAAACCACCACAGCCAGTCTCAGCCATCAACATCTGCACAAGACAAGTTGCCCCCACGGTGGCACTGGGCAGTCACACAGGAGTGAGGGGCAACAGGAAAAGACATGTTTGTGGATGATGTGGGATATGCTTCATGTAGAAGAATACTTGATATTTCTTATAATGGCTGGTGACTCTTCAGACCTCCCTGCAGCAGCAGTCACCATCCTACAGTGATAAGGACTCTTTCTGCTGTAGAAGCTGCTACTCCACCACCTGCGTTTTTCAGGTGATCCAACTGGACAGCCTCAACAGTCCTTGGCATTTAATACCTATGAATCACTAGAAATAATGAAAATGCTCTAATATTACAGCATAGTCAAATAAAATTATATTATCACTGTAACTCTTATCATAGTCTGTTTTTAAGTGCTAACCTGTCTGTTCAGACATCTTAGAGATTTGACAAACAGGCTCCAGAAAATCTTGCTGAAGCAGATGAAAGAGATACCACTGTCACGGTAGGAGTCAGTTGCAGATGAAAACATCAGTATCTGGATGTCTAAATCGAAGCATCTAAGCTCCCATTATCATCAACAGAGACCTAGGGCTTGATTCAGTTGCACAGATACAGGCACCAGATGCCATTTGGGATGCCCTTAGGGTCCCCACCTCACCGAGCTAACACCCCAAAGAATACGCATGTCTCATAGGCCCTGGGTTATATCCAAACATCTCTGAGTTGTATCCATGCCCTAGTGAGTGTCTCAGATATTCTGGGCATCTCAAATGCCTGATGTCTGCGTGAGGGCAACTGAGTCAACCCCATCCAGAGGTACTTGGAAAGCAGTTTGGAAAAATTATGTGGATTTTTCAATGAAGCCATGACATGAGGAGGAGATGGAACACCTTACTGAGTGCCAGCACCTCTTCTGACCGGAGTATGTGTCTGACCAAGGAACTTCATCCTCTTTCTCCACCTCTCTCCCTAGTAAATCCAGGAGTGTTATATTTGAGTTTAATGCCTCTTAAGTTAGCTTAGCTGGAGCAAGTGAAGCCACAGCTGCAAAAAGACACTGTAAACAGTGAATGGATTAGCAGCATCCAGCAACCCTGCTAACTTGAGCTGTAGCGTTTACCTCCCAATGGGCCAGTTAACTTGTGTGCAAGCATATTTCCACATTCAATTGAAAGGCTTTGTTTATGGATGGAATTCAAATTAAGAGCAATACATCAGTTTTTCTGTGACAAAGACAAGTCCTTAATATGTAAGAGTAACTTCAGTTTCAAACTAGATTTTAAATGCCTTACTGAAAGGAGTTAAGTCGCTCTTCAAGCAGAAATCACATAAGCTTTTAATTGATATTCTGCATTATAGTTATCTTTCATTGACCACTTACTCTTCTGAATAGCAGTTTCATAGCTGGTAGATTCAATCAGCTGTTTCCATAAAATAGTTGCATGCCACTGTAAATGACTACACATCAGAAATAACTTATTTAGAACATTCATAAATGTACCTGCATTCTGCTTTATGCTAAGTTGTATTTGGGTTCTTGTTCTGGAAATGCTTTGTTTTGGACTTTGTGCTGATGCACACAGGTATCAGGAAAGTCAGACTTTAATGTTCCCTCTCAACACTGCAGAACACTTCCTTTTGTGCATAAAGAGTGTCAGCAGGCCTAGGCAAACACATGATGTGACCACGGAGATTCTTGTGCTTCACAGTGAAATCATAGTTATGATCTGATATGCAAAAAGGAAAATGGAGAATCTCATCCTATGGTCCAGTAGTTTTGACTAAGAGCTAATCTTGCAAGACTTAAGGATATGTTTTCTTCCTAAATCCATTCCCCAATAAAGACCAGAGGACTACTGCAAATCTTTGGAAGTACTTGGTTTCAGCTACATCGTGGTTGCAATGATAGAGTGTCCATGCTGTAGTTTTTATTAAATGCAAAGATGTGACATTTTAGTTGTAGATCTCTTATCCCGTTAGAGACATGCAAACACTGGGCTGCTTGATATATACAGAACTTGCAGTATATTTGAGTTGTACAGTTATTAAAAGCATTTCTGTAGACATTCCCTTTCCTTCTCAGATTATTCTTGGCATTTCTCAAATATTTATGAATATTTATGATGGTATTTACTTGTATATTAAATTAAGTCTGTGACTAAGTCATCCATTTCTCTTTTTTTTTTTTTTTTGATGAAAACTTTGTTAGACCTTCAATATAAGTACCCCAGAGGAGCCAGTAAGTTTGAGCACAACACTGTAGAGTACATCCTATTGAATGTATATAAGCCTTTAATCAGCACAACAACCACAAAACAGTAGATTGAATAACCATCTGAAGAAACTCAGAGAACACTGTGCTTTAGTCTGCCCTCAAAATCTGTTCTGTAACAGCTTTGCAAATGTGTCCTCATGTACCAAACCTATGCTAAATCACTCATTGAACAATCTTATACTAGTTAGCTGATGATTCTTTTTTTGATTAACTAACAGATCTTCATAAATTCAAGTCTACATGGAGAAAATTCATTGATTTATTGGTCCAATACAGCTTACCCTGAAAGCAAAACGAGTTTCACATTTTACTTCAAAGGAAGAAAGGCTAGACCCTAAAGCTATAAACAGCATAATAAGCACTAGTAAAACATAATACTTACCAAAGCAGCATGAATTCTACTCCAAAAAATACACATTAATTTTCTTTCATGCTATATGTGCAACTTAGTACTAATGAAAAGAAAATACACCTGGTCACTCTGAAGTCACACCTAAATACCATGAGAGTCAAAAAATGTATCAGAAATAATGCTATGAAATTCATTTGCATTAATTAAACATAGAATTAACCTGAATTCCAAATAAATTAGTAAAACTGCTGTATCTCTGCTTATTTGCAAATAGATGAAAAGCAAAACACACCATCATGTTTCTCAACTGAAAAAAAAAAGTAGATGTGTGTACTCAATTCTAAGTTTTAATATTGGTGTACACTACAGATCCAAACATAAACTTACAGATAGTGTAAAACTGACATTAGTATCAATGGAAGTGGAAATAGGCCAATGCTGAAAAATCTGTTTTTGTGTTTTGTTGGACTGAGTACTTAATAAATTGCCTATTAACAAAAGCTCACTTAGCTCTCCTAAGTGGTTTTATAATATAAGATCATTTCTCTATTTTTGCCTTGGTATTCCCAGTATTTAATGATTGGCACTATATAGATTAATGGGAGTCAGTCACAGAAAAGACTAAATGAAGTGTAAGTTGAAGGTGTCCTGATTTAGCTCTGTTGGAGACAAATCACATTCCTCTTTTTCAAACCACTGGAGACAGATCTCGCATGTTGGCAATGCACTTTCCCAATGAAGTCTGGCAAATCAACACCATTCTTTTGCTGTTTACAAGGAAATTGAGCAAAGGAAAATGATTTTCATTTTCAGCCTCCAGCCAGCTGTACTGTCTGACAATGAAGCATGATGCTAAGTGCAGAACAGCAGCTTGTCTGATAGACGATAAGTAATTAAACAGCATTGGTCCAGAAAAGGTTTTCTGTTGTCCTTGGGCTTTGGACAATAAGATTTCTTTGATTTGTTTTCCTAAGCTGCCTTCCTGTAAGGAAAAAAAATAAATAAAAAAAGCCATTCAGTCTGCTTGTATTTACTGTGAAAAGATGAAGCTCTCCCAGCTCTATAGAGCACTGAGCCTCCAGGTGTAGACCAGATAATGGGCGTTTCATTTCATTTCCTTCTCTTGTACCTTCATGAAAGGAAACCCAGACATTGCCTTTAGCAATGCTGCTGCAGGATGTTGACCCTGAAAGCATATCCCAGATTAGACAAGTGTATTATTCCTGTGTAATATTTGAACATAAGCAGGAGGAACAAACTTTAGTTTCCATTTCTTATAAGTAAGACAGAAATATTGCACCTCTAAAGATTCACAGAAAAGATATTTGAAAATATAAAGGTCAAACTGAAATAAATTCTTGAAGATGTAACTATTTCTTTCATCCCCTCTGTTTTATGTGACAATGAAAATAAAACAAGTCATGCATTTAGAAGTGAACACAGCATTTTCTGAAGACTGTAGACTTAAAAGATCCTTCTACGTGAAGCAAAGGACTAATAATATTATTTAGGAAAGGGAACTTCCTCATACTAAATGCTGGATAAATTATATTAAAACTTCTTTATGACCTTATAATGCAGAGTTATTTAGATACTTGCACAGTCCTATACCCAGTGAATATTTGTGTCCCATTGCTTTTATGCTCTGGATTTACTAGCCCCTTTAAATAGGACATTGCAGATTTCCTCATTTTGCAGGCCCAGAAATGAAGGTCCAATGCGACCTTCAGAGGTCACTGAAAATTTGGGACAGCATAGAAGAAAAAAAAAATCACATTTCTTTGTACCTTAGCTCAGCCTCCAGTAAAATAAATAAATAAATAATCATATTTTCCTAAGTCTTCTCAACTGAAAAAAAAAAAAAAGGAAGAAGAAGGAAAGGTTTATAAGTCATCACTCTTGAGGTTGTACCAACATGGAAGTAAAAGAAAGTCTCGAGGCTGAAATACTGGTTGAGAGAATATGGAAAATATTAGTGATGGAAAAAAAATGATGGAATGCTAAATTACTGTAAAGGCTTTCATGTGGTATGGTTGTGCCTCTACACATTCATGGATGAAAACAAAATTCAAGTCATGGTTACAGCAAGAAAGATCAAATGGTTATTCTATTACAGTTTGACCAAGAGGTGTAATTAAAACAACTAAATCCTTGGATTCTCTGCAACACAAATGTTGGAACAACTCATACTATAAATTCTATTGTTGTATGTCTTTCATTGCTTTTATATAATGAACATCCTGTTCTCTGGCTAATCCTACAAATGATGTACAATAAACCCTCACTTACCAGAAATACCATTATTTGAATCAGGGTCATGTTCAACTTTAAGTGATGTTTGAATAACAGAACCATCTGGCTTCCCCAAGGCCACACAGCTCAGCAGGACTAAGGTGATTGGGACATAATGCTTCGCTAGGAGTGATTTGCTCTGGTTTCGTCCAGCTGAACTCCATGGCCTTGCACAATCTCCAGGAATTTTGGTCCTGTTCAAGTCAATGGCTGTATCATGACTTTAGTAGCCAGTAGTTCAGAATTGGCATGCATTACACATAGCTATTCTCTATGTTTAAATTTGCTGATCAATACTTATTTGCATGGCGCCTTATATTCAAAATTACACCTTAAATGTATGCAGCACTGTGCAAGTAGAGACTATTTTTTGTAATCTGAGTAATCCTAAGATTCCCTGTTTTGGTCATATTATCCTGAGCAACACAAAAACCCAATGAAAGAATTTATGAGCAGGTTGGATGAAGGCAGAAGATGAAGATGCCATGACAGATTTATTTTTCTTTCTTTAATTTTTCTTTCTTTAATTTCTTTCTTTCTTTCTTTCTTTCTTTCTTTCTTTCTTTCTTTCTTTCTTTCTTTCTTTCTTTCTTTCTTTTTCTCTTTCATTCATTCTTTCATTCTTTCATTCTTTCTTTTTTTGTCCTTCCTTCCTTCCTTCCTTCCTTCCTTCTATTAAGAGGGAAAAAAGGGAATCTGAAAGAGAAAGCAGGAGACCTCTAAGAACTGGATTCTGAAAACTCTCAGCAGTTGAGGTAGACTAAATGGAAAAGCATAACCAAGGTCAAAGGAAAGAAGTATGAAAATGGATTTAAGAGTCAGCCAAAATGGCTGTAGAAAAAGATGTGGGGGTAGCTCTTGCTGGTAGAAGAAGGTGGAACTGAAGACTCAGTAAAGAATAATCTACAGGGTAAAAATTAGACACTACACAAACACTTTTTTCTTCAAAGTAATATATTTTTTTTTAAACAGAAATTTATCCAGACTTCATACATACTTAACCTTGGGAGAGAAATAAGAGCTCTTGGAGAAAAAATCAAGGAGGGAGCTGAAGGAAAGGAAGTGTTGAAGGTGGAGGTGTATAATATATTTGTTAGAGGCTAAAGTAAGGAACAAGGCAAGCTGGATAGATAGAACTGGTGGGATACCTGAACAGAGTTAGATGGGAAGTAAAAAGCAGGCTCTCTGAGAAACAGAAAAGAAAAAGCTGAAACAGATCAAAATAGGCTTTTTGCTGCCAAAGTCCACATTTAATAAAAGTGGAAAGGAAAAAGAAAAAAAGTTAAAGATAGTGATATAGAGGTGAATCCCATTTTCTGTTGATAAGCATTTATTTAGTCACTAGGTGAGGAAACCAGCCAGAGGAGAGAATACACCACTTAGATCACATGCCTTATGTTCTTACCCTCCAAGTAGTTAAAGCCAGAGAACAAGCAATACCAAAACATACAGATGAATAAAAAATAAAATCCAAATGGTGTCAGAAAGAGCCAAGATTGGAGAAAGAGTCATAGTTGTGTGAGGGGTCAATAAATAAATCAGAGAAGACCAAACAGAAAATGGGGTGGACTGAGCAGGGAGTAGTGAGAAGAAAGCCCAGAGGACTGGGTGGGGGAAGGAGTGAGTGTGGATGGAGAAGGGAGAGGAGCACTGCTAAGGACAGCAAGCCATGGCCAAAGAGATGGGTCCCAATTTCAGATCCATAAAGGAGTATTTTTCAGTGAAGACAAGGTTAAGGGCATGAGTGGGGAAGTCATTGTACAGCAGATTGGAAAGGAGATTAATGAAAGTAAGTGAATAGTAGGGAATTGGATTAATCATTGATGTGGAGTGGGTGTAGGATATGAGATGAAATGAAGAGAATAAAGCAGCTAGAAATAACCAATTTGCCACTTTGGTACAGTGGAATGGAACAAGTGAAGGCAGAAGGGTGGTAGAAAGGAATCAAAAAGGCAGATGGAGAGCACTCCATGGCAAATGAAAAAAATAAGGTGGTTCAGATAGGGGATTTGGGGAGCCAAATGCTCTTGCTGCCAAGTTTGATCTTGGACACATGTATGAGGACAGCGGCAGATACTAGCTGAAATGTGAAGACTGGAAACTGTTGTAGACATGAAGGAGGTGAAGCAAGTGAGAAGTTCATAATGAGGGTAAACTAAATTCTTCAGAGAAGGAATAAAAAAAGACATACAGAGCTGCAGTTGGGAAAAAAAGAATGCGTGAGCCGAAGGAAACCACAAGTCAGGAATAAAACCCATCCATCTAAAGCATGTAAGAGTAGTCAGAAGAAATTACTACAGACTGCAGGGTTTGAAGTCTGCAAAACTGTTCTTCCATTCTTCTGGTTATCTGAAAGTGTCAGTTATCCAAAGATGTTTAATCTCCGTGTCTCTGGAATGATCAAGATTGCTCTTTACTTATTATTACAGTGAATCTTGTGGAATGAAACTTAAGTGTATAAAATGCAGAAACATCTCTTGCTCAGAATGAATCATTAACATCACAGAATAAATAAGTGGATAAGATTGCTAATTTGATTCAAAGCCCTTGAATACACTTCATCTATAAACTCTGACTTCAGTAAGTATAAACAACTCTCAGTGAGTGTCCTCATAGGACTGATATTAACTCACAACCAAAAAAAATGTTTTAGTTCCTACATTAGGGAACTAAACATTTTTCTTCTTCATCCTGACTGTTCATGAGTGCAAATTCAAATGTTAATCCATGAATTATCCATGCCTAAATTGAAAAATAATCTAAAGCACTCATTAAAATCTTACGTGACATTAACACCAACTTCACTTTTCTTTCTGTTTGTATCATAATGCCACCCTAGCTAATGGATATATTGATGATAAGCATCAGGAAATATTGTGTCAGAGGAATAGTAAAAGTATTAACAGAAAGCAAATTCTGTCACTGGAGTCAGAAATGTCAAGCAGCAACATGCCATGTAACCTCTAAATCCATCCTAAAAGGCTTATTGCTTTAGAAGACGATGAAGCAGTAGTTTTAAAAACTTTGTTGAATAGGCATCTGAAATCCTTTGTAAAGACAGAAAACGTACTGGAACATCTCCAAGAAAGTAGGTGACCAAAGCACACATTCAGATGCTTCCTTTCTTTATCCTATCAGTCACTTCTGTGTTTGGGTGAATCACAAGCTGTGTATCACGAGGTGACATGTGAGCCATAACATGATAGCAGGGAATTGCTTGGGATGAATGGGAGTGAATAAAAAACAGAGACTCAGAAGAGGGATTTACATTTTTTCACAACAAAGTGATAGCTGTTATGTCACAAGTCTATACTTGTCCCAACATCTTTGTTTGTGTGCTGCCTTTCTCCCTACCCCATTTCTGTCTTTGTGTGTGTATGCTGTATGCTTTCCGGGCAAATTAGTACCTTTCTCTGAGTCTGGAAAGAAACACAACATCTTTTTGGCACTGGAGCAAGCTCCATAATGAAGACTGTGATTATAACTGATGAAGGATATGGATTCATCTTTCAACTTCGCAAATTATTTACTATGATTCAGAGTCATGAATTCCTTTGGATCGTGGCTTTCTCTTTGAAGCTGCTGCAAGAGTTACCATATATTGTTGATATGACTGAAATTCAGGGTTGGGAGGAAACTGGGGCCAAGTGCTGGAAGCTCTAAGGAGATACCCTGAAGCCAAATCCTTTAAAATGTCACAGGCTGGACATCTAAAATTGGATATTTGCCAGTTTTTAATGTTGTTTAAGTGTCATTAATAATAATGACAATAAATGTTGCAATCGTATCTAACATTTATGTACTGCTTACCAACCTAAATTTTTGTTCAAATGTTTCTTCCCAAATGGGTAATCAGAGTTAGATAGATTTACGAAGTTGTCAAATAAAAAGCTTTTCAAAAGCAGATGCAATTTTTGTAACACTTCAGATCACGGTTCCTATTTGTTGTAATATTCAAGCAGCTACAGTTGTCTCTGCTGGAGTTTGTTACTCACAAATGCAGAAGTTACATTTTTTTCAATATTAAATAAAATAAGCTGCATTAAAATCATGACAGTAGTAGGGTTGTAATAGTATGTACCCAAAACTGTGACAGCCCTCTGACAGCTCACAAGTACCTTATCCTCAGCTTCCTTGAGTGCACCACGTCCAACAGCAGAGACAACACTCACGTCTCAGTAATGTGCAGTACAAGAATGCCCGTGAAACAGAAGCATGTCTACTAGCTATATCTTAATGCTGTATGCTGCGCTGCAATTTCCCTGATAATATTATTGATCCCGTGCCAACGACGTCTTTAACCTTTTTCCGATACTCAACAAAAGACGGAGGTTAATAATTCAGTATGCTCAATTCAAATCCCAGGATGATCCACATCCAAAACTATTCTTCAATAAGACAGATGCTCCCGCATATTCATCCTGAATGTTCAAATCAGCACAGACATGTTTGCAGGATCAGGTCCCCTGTGTAAGGTGAAAGAAAATACCTGTATAACCCCTATAATACACCCTATCTAGAGGTGTGCAGAACTGTCAGCAACTTATTTAATTAAATAAAAGAAACAGGCTATCAACAGACTCTGTAGCAGGGAAAGTATTTATTTTCAGAATCTTTCTTGTAGTCTTTAAAAAAATGTTGAAAGCTGACATTTGACATGTGCCTGACAATTGTCATCAGCAAATCTGTTTTCCCCCCATATCTTTAAGTTAATGACAAGACCTCTCCCCCAATGAAATTGGAAAGATATTTTCCTTCAAGCTGTAACATTTCCAGATGGCTGGAATCTAGACTAACTTCTTCTGCCCAAGTGTAACAGCCAAGGGTTTTACACAACACCAAGTAAGCTGTTGTTCTGACTCCAAGCTTGCCTATACCATTTTACAAGCTCCACAATAATGACAGCAGTGGATTTCTGTTGCAATAACTTTGCCAGCATACAGAAAAGCCTTTCCTATGGTCCACATTCTGAGTCTCATCCACTCTTTCACTGTCTCATTCTAGCAGGCTCCATATCCAGCAGGTGCCTTTGTTTGCAGCTTTTTGATCGGGAGCTCTGAGAGCTAGGAAGACTGTTATATCCAAAAGTGTACTCAACATTAGCAGATTTCCTTTTCTGGCTGGAAATTAAAGTTCTGTCAGTACAATCTGTATACATCTATGCCAATTATGTTGAAGATTTTCACACAAACAGGACATATATGCTAAATTTTAGAGTAAACACCAGATCCCTTTAGAATCAAAAGAAAAAAGTCATAACATAAATTATTCACTGTTATGTATCAACCAAAAGGGTGGGTGAGTTTTTGAGGAGGGACCAAGATCAATCACACAACTGGCAAGCAATGGTTATTCTACACTCATCCCAACAATTCTACATTTATAAGTACAAAAAATTGTTGCTGCACAGTATTCCCTCCCTCACTCGAACATTTAGAAAATGTTTGTTATATATGCTGCCATTTTCAAATAAGCCTGACAGGCACATGTCCTCCTCCCTTTCATGTGTGAACAATATTTCAGTCATGCCATCCTCCACAAGAGAATGAAAATAAATGTGAAAAGCAGTGAAAGCTACAATGGATTTTATTCAACTGCATCTTCATCTAGAATTGGTCTTTCTACAGTATTGTCCCCATAGTATGTTTGAACCAAGTGTTGACTGATTTATCTTCTCTTCACCTTGCAAGCTGGGAGTCGCTAACTCCAGTGGAATGTGTCCTATGATACAGTGATGTCTGTATATCATTTGCCTGTGTTATGACCATTTATTTCTCCTGGTGACTTAAACTGAATTTCAAATATTGCAAATGTATTCAAGAAAAATCATGTATATCTCCCCTGCCCATTCCAGAATTTATCAGGTTCAAGATGAAAATATTGACTTACTCCCTAATAGTGAAATATTAGAAATTGTAAACAATAAAAGTAAGCCATTAGTCAGACAAGAAACTAGGTGACTGACAAGTTTGTGGCAGGGGCAGGCACTGATTCAAGGAAATACAAAATCTCTGCAGTGGGGAAGTAAGAGGAACAGAAATCGACCCCTTCTGTTCTTCTCTGCAACCCTTTGATGTGCCATGTCCTAACCCCCTGAGCACATTTTCAAAGAAAATGTTTGACACTGCCCAGACCTGGCAATGGGCATTACCTGGAGGGCTGCAGAAGGGTGCGACCGCCAGGTCAGGTCTGCCTTGGGCTACTGACCGGGACGTCACTGGAAGCTCTGATAAACTAAGAGAAACCTCAATCCCCATACCATTTTCTTCATTCCATTCCACCATTCCACCCTGCCTGCTCAGGCCATTTGTGTTCATCCATTGCTGTTGGGACTTACCAACTGAGTTAGTTTGATACATTGATGGAAGTGCTTGTGGGGTGCTGGAGTTGAGACATGGGCAGCTAGGAGGGGGCGTGCTGACCATGGCCAAAGCAACAGCAGTGAAAGGACTTGGGCGTTTTCTTCACCCTGGGGCCTGAAACAATTCTCAGTTGTCCCAGTTGCTAAAGTTCTAAGCATATGCGATGGAGCCTGTTGGGGAAACGGCAGAAATTCCTACTTTATAATTTCTAGCAAGGCTCACACATGACAGAGGCATGGAGAGCTTCATTGTCTCAAGAGCCTTCCATCATGTATGGGATACTCAGAGTCTCTGGAAACCCTGAAACCCTAAGAAATGGATTTTTTTCCACACAGGCAGGTCTTTATACACTTGTCTGAGCTGCAGTTCCCCATCCCACCCCTTCCCAGTGTGCTGAATCTGGGGGTCTAGGCACAAGGTTCTAGGCACCGGGAGGGCTGCGTCAGAAGCACCTACCTGAGGATGGGGAAGATTGTTCCTACACCGTTTCCTGGCATAAAAGGGCAATTCTGTCCAGGGAGGAGGCCACTGTATTTCATTTGCTATCTCCTGCAGATGACTGTCACTACCAACAGCATTTGTGAAGCTGTCCAAATAGTCAGGTAAATAACATAACAGAAAGAGTACAGAAGAAGGTAATAATTTATTTGATCTGTGCAATGACATCAAGGCTGTTTTCTTCAAAGCCACGAGCCAATGTGATTAAAAGTTCAGCAGTGACTAAGTATACCATGTAATACAATGTCAGGGATTTCTGTTGGAGCTTTTCCATGGAGCCCTATAAATCTCTGAGCTGGAACGGGCTTGAGGGGTGGGGTGTGAGCTGACCTCGGTGGCATACGTCAGCCTCTCAGGAGCCACAGCAAGCTCTGGCCCCCTGGCTCCACAGGGCTTTTATGGTGCACCAAGGGCCAAACCTCACTTTCCTTACAGTCAGTGGGGGTTTTGCTATTGCCTTACTTGAAACAAGGCTTGACACAAAGCAGAGCAGACAATGGGAAAACAGGAGCCAAGCCCCAGGCTGTGGAGGCCATGGCAAGTTTCCATGGCTTTAACTGGCCCCCAGTGTTGGTCTCCTAAAAAAGTAGCTTTCCTCTGTACCTGCTTTTCATATGCAAAGAACAGATTTATACTCACAAATGTATGCACATAAATATACAAACACACAAATACATGTTTGTGTACATAAGTTTTTTTTTTCTAAGATAAAATTCGTGTGCTGTGTTTAGATTTTCTGAAATCTAATGCTTATCCCAGATGTCAAGTCTTAATTGGTATCTTTCAAGTGTATCCCAGAACTTCCCAACTGAACTGCCTGCTTCAAAGAGTCTACCTGAAAAAAAAAAAAAGAAAAAAAAAAAGAAAAAAAAAAAAAAGGAAAGGAAAAGAAAAAGGAAAGGAAAGGAAAGGAAAGGAAAGGAAAGGAAAGGAAAGGAAAGGAAAGGAAAGGAAAGGAAAGGAAAGGAAAGGAAAGGAAAGGAAAGGAAAGGAAAGGAAAGGAAAGGAAAGGAAAGGAAAGGAAAGGAAAGGAAAGGAAAAGATAAAATAGGTTAAAAATGTATAGAAGTACTGGTGGTTGCCAAGCGTTCCCCAAATCTCAGAGCTGGAATTTTTTTAAGGTCCTACATTAGCTGTATAGCTGTACCCCTCAAGACTTATATAAAATGAAATAAATATTTTCTGTAAAATAGGAAGAAGAAGAAAACTGTTCTACAAGTTACATCTGCTAATCTTCTATTCTCTAAAATGTTTAATGTATTCAGTTCACATAGAGTGTGTATAGTATACATATGTATGTATCCATATTATTAAAAAGTAAAGCTAAATTGTAGTGGAATTAAGACCTCCTGGTTCAGTTTAGATCAACATGAGAATCGAGTCACTGAGCACAGTACCTTTACATGTTTAATAAAGTGGAAGCTGATAATATGACTTTGCAGAGAGGATAAAAATTATTTAATTTTGAATTATTATATATCTTAATGGAAACTAAGTGAGAAACCTACAGGAAGCTAATTTACACTTGGGATAGGAATTTAAATTGAGATAAGGGAAAAATGCACATATATAGTTTAGGGAAAAATGCACCTATATCTAATAGTTTGTCATCATCTTTTCAGCAGTGCCCAAGGCTGGCCTCAATGTGGGTCAACAGTGGCAAGTCTTTAAGCATGTCTCCAGTACACACCAGAATTACCCTCTGGATGGCATACAGCTCCACATGCCTGGGAGTATGGGGGCACTTAAAGTCATGCCAGCTGCTTTGGGAAAAGTCCGTGCCGTCCATGGGGCAGCACTGTGTGTGAATGGTGGGATGCCCCATGCTTCCATCTAGTTCCTGCCCACTGCCAAGGTTGGGACAATGCAGGCTGCTTGCAGAGGAGGGCAAGATTACCCACTGACTTAGGCAAAGCTACCTAAATACTCTTTGCTCATTAACAGTTTCCAAAAATACGGCTTTGTGGTTATGACACCCTCCATACACCTACTATCTCTATATATAGCTCTGACAAGATGTTGGCATTGCTTCATGCCTCACCTGCCATATTTTGCCTCTTTTTTTTTTTTTTTTTTTTTTTTTAAGCAAGCTATAGCGACTCATGGTTATAGCATTTATCATAATCTGAAGTCAGGTCAGATAGCCTGCCAGACTTCTCTACAGCACTGTTGTATGCTTTGGACCTGAGGTCATGGAACTATTTGCACTTCCAACAATTGGTTGCATCAAGCTGTTTTGCAACTGTGAAACATGCCACATCAGTCTTTTTTTTTTTTTCTTTTTTTCATTCCACCCTCAATTTCTTTCTTCAGTCTTTCCCTACCTCTACTAGAGAGCAGTAAGTCATTTCACAAGGATTAAAATGAGCTTTCAATCTTCATCTTTCACAATTTATGAAGAAATCCTTCTGCCTAGAGTCATTCACAAAAAAGTTCGTATTTTCTGTGATCTTGGGGTTTATCTCAGGACTCATCAGTTGATGCTCAACCTTCACAGCTCTCCTGACCTTGCAAGTACAACCTTACGTCAGGTAAAAAAACACTTAACTCACTTTTCTGAGCAGGACCATAGCAGAAGATGTAACTCATGTGCCTAACTGGCACACTTTTGGGTGCCTAATTCCATCTTTAATTTAGCTCTAATTTTTGCCCCTTAGTCATTTAGTTATTCCAATGAAAGACTAGGAACACAGACTGGTTAGAGGAGGGGAAGATGACAATGAAATCCCCCGTGCTCAGAGCACTACCAGTACCAGCGCTGTTCTTCAGGGTGTTTTCCAACACTGGTGTTTGAGGAGACAGTACTTACGGGGCATGACATTTCAAATGATGGAAAAGAGAAAGCAAATACTCTAGAGCTGAATCATCGTATCTGGAAACACAACTAATGTCCAATTTACATGAACTGCATTCATAAATCTGAATTGCATACTGTAAAAAGAGACACTCATCCAGTATGATCTGGTAGAAATGGATAAATGAAATAATGAGGGGTTCCAAATAGGAATCTGAAACCTAGAAGAAAAAAAAATGGTGCATTTGTTGTCTATGAGTAATTTCATTTTTTGTAAGATAAATGAACACAAGGCCTTTATCTTGGATGATTATCTTAGAGAGTACATTGCTGGAGGGATAGGCTGATCACACAGACTCTGCCCACACAAGAGTTCCCATTGAAAACAAATATTGAATCAGACAAAAATTGTGCCCTGGTTGCCCAAGGCACTGTACCTGTCAATTGATTTTAAATGTGCATGTAACCAAAAGGGCTTTACTGTTGGAGCACAAACTAGAAGTAAGACTGCAGGGAAAGGTAGGTCTCATCTGCTGCTCCTTTTCTCTTACAGGAAGATGTCATCATTAATTGTGCCCTCTTCCAAGAAAATGTAATAACAAATCCAGCTTTCCTTTATTATTATTATTTTCATTTGTATAAAGCCATAAATCCCACATATCTCAGTTTTCTGTATTGCAGAGCACCATGTTAAATATCAGTAAACACAGCAGAGCATTCATACTGATTTCCTGATGCTTACATTCATCTGGTATCACCTCCCTGTACTCCCTGCTCAGGAAGGTGACAATTTACTACACAAAGAGCAAAGCTGTCCTGAATCAGCATCCATGTGTACCATTAGGGAGAAAAAGTATTTCCGTGTAATCCCTGATAGTGTACCAAGGGCTTCTTGTTTATAACACCTCTAAAATTCTTCAATAGTGATACCAGCTATTATGGGAATATCAAGATTTTGACCAAAAAGGGAGAGTTTATCATCACAGTGACATTTAATTTCTGTCAGGGATTATACCCTGATCCTGCAAGTTCAAGCCCCACTGAGCACTTAATATTGTTAAGGTTCCTATCATAACCACATCTAACCAAGTATTTGGCTTTCTGTTAAATTAGTGAGATATTAGAAGCCCAAACAGGAGTTGGAAACTTAAATGCCTGACTGGATCTGAGCCAAGCTCCTAGCATTATGAAGCATGACTAACATCTCTCCCTCATAGAAGGCAACAGCATGTAGCACTTTTCTGAATGGTGGCCTAAAATAGCAGTAGTTGTCAGAGTTTTCTCTACACCACATTTCCATCGTAGGATAGGTAACCAGCATATTTTTAAGGCAAAAGGATATGAAGGCTTCTTCTTCCATGCACACATATAGAAGAACAAGAATGATATAGAAAACGACAAGAAAAAAGATCAAAGATAGCAAACAGCTTCCATATGATGAACAGCTGTATAGATGAGGATTCCTTAATTTTGCAGAAAAAAAAAAAAAAAAAAAAAACAACTAAAAATGAACATGACAGAAGACTATAAAATCATAACTAGAATGGAAAAGCTGAACAGGACATAAGGGATGACTCGTTACTGTTACTCTCAGTAGAAGATTGAGAAGGAGGACATTAACTGATGCTAATATGTCATAAATTCAACCCAAATTTTTCACACAGCATGCTGTTAAACTGTGGAACCTCCTGCCACAAGACATTGTGGTATACATAAGGTCAGAACACAGTTGGAGATATGCCTGGAAGAAATGCAAAGACACTTTGGTGGCCCAGGCAGTCTGGCAGTTGCCCGTCACAGGAAACAGGCTTACTTGCCAGGGAGGTACCACTGCCTCCCTGGTCCGCTTGGGTACTCTTCCAAAAACAACCACTACTGACACTGTCAGAGACAGAATACTGAGCTACCAAGACATTTTTAATGTTTGGTGCAGTGTAGTCATTCTCCTGTTCTTATATTACATATGTCTGAAAATCACCAAACATCAATGGAAATATCTTAATCTTATCATAAAATTGAATTTGTTCTATTAGTTGTCTATTTGTAGCTCTCTTTCTTTCACGAAGAGTCTGCTCAAACCTGTCACCATCATTTATTTCTCCAACAGACTTCAGTGTTTTTTTTTTCAATATTCTAATATCTCTGTGCCTTCTTCTTTGTGAATAGGTCATTATATCTCATCTAGAATATCTCATCTGCCCTTTTCTTTACGAATAGGTCATTACTGTTTACCAAAAAATGGAAAACGTTTCTTTCCAAGGGCCAAATCTGCCTACTTTTTCATTTCTGAGGTGCAAAACTATGAGTGGTCTGTTGTGGTAAACAGCTTACGCAGGCTTTGCAGATGCAAATGATATGAGGTAAATTTGTCCCACATTTGTTGATAGGCATGGAGGAACAATGCAAATTTGCAGTTTTAAAAATTAAAAGGGATGTGTGAATTTTTTTATGGCCAGGGCAGCTTCCAGAGGGAAACTGGAGCCAAGGAGGAATTTTCAAACATAATATAACTAAATCAAGGAAACAAAAAAGTTCCTTTTCACTTACACAGAAGCCTTGTTGAAAGAGAAATACTTGTGGGACATGAGGAATGAAAAATGTCAGCAAGCAACTGCCCAAGCTTGCCCGATGCGTAGCTCCCACCTCATGGCAATTGCTAAGAGTGTTGTAAAAGAGCCTCTTTGTCTCTGGAGAAAGTATTGCTTTCAAAGACAAGAAAAATCCACAAGCAACCTCTCACTTTGACACACAGGTCATGACATTAAAAGAATAATGTGAAGAATCACAAACCACCGGGTTTTAGTTAGGAAAGCAAATGGCTTAGTAGGAGGGAGGTGGTGCTATTTAAGTTATGATCTGCTAACACTCTGTTTACATATATCCAGTTCCTTCCTAAAAACAACAGGCACCTAGTAAAGTCCTTCAGAATGACCCAAAAAAGACAAAAGTCTTTAGCTAAGTCACAGTCAACAGTTTGTAAAGGGGAAGGCTATAATGATATATTGCTTAAAAAGTTTTTTTTCTTTTTTTTTTTTTTCTTTTTTTTTTCTTTTTTTTTTTCTTGCCATCCCCACTAAGGTTTGTAAAACCAACATTTTCCTGCAGAAGGGAGATGCCAGCATCATAAGTCAGAGCTACGGTGATCCAGACACAGGAATGAGCACGTTTCCTGGCAGGCATTTCAGTAAGCTGGAGATTGTGGAGCAAAGCTGCCAAAGGGAACTGGGGGAGAGGCAAGGTGACCCTGTGCCAACAGGACTGGCATATGATCCCACCCCTGACATGGGAAGAGTTGTCAGGTTTGTGAATTTCATCATTTTGCCAGAGTCAACCTCAGTAACAGGTTTTGCTGGAAGTATTTTGAAAATCTTTGTTCTAGCAAGCCAAAACAATATGGTATTTCCTTGCCCAGGGCTAAAAGGTGGCAAACCTATCTCGATGGGCACCTTCTTTAACAAAGTGTTTTGAGCTGAGTCCCTTTCCTCTGCTGAGGCTGGAGATGGCAGTGATAACACCAGGGTCGTTCCCTCTCTGCCATGCTTGCTACGCTGCAATTACAAAAAAGTGCTGAAAAGTGATGGCGGCAGCTTTATTCTAAGAAACTGGAAGGAGAAGAAGAGGATGGACCCTTCATTCAGCAACGCCCTCTACGCAAACCAGAAGTGACTTTTTAAGTGCAGGGAAACTTTTTTTTTTTTTTTGAAGTCCTTGGAAGTCTGAATTTCTCCACTGAGCCTGTGAACCATCTCTGCACTAATGAGCAAATGCACAGGTGTGGGTCTACAGTCATGTGCAAATATACTCCCAACTGCATTTCTAGCTGTAACTCCCCTATCAGGACTGCGGTTTGGAAACTCTGCTTCCTCGCGTGACCATAACAAAATAAAGCAAGAAAATTTCTTTGGAGTGCTGAGCAACTGGGTATTTCCAAAGCAGAAACCCCAAATGCAGCCAGACTACAAAGTTTTAGTAAACTCTCAAGTTCTGACAAGAAAAGCAGAAAGGATGACGTTGTCTGAAGATTTGCCAGAGGGAATAGTTGAAAAGCAGCCCTTCTGAGATATTTTTGGAGTAGCAGTAGCATCTGACACTAACAAAACTCAAAGCTTTTATTATTATTAATATTATTAATGTTGTTGTTGTCTTTATGATTTGTAAGAATGAAATTACCCTCCTGGCAGGTAGCTTGTAAAAGGGCATGAAACCACTTACTCTTAGTCCCAAGCCCTTTGAGAGGCACAATCAGAGAACTCCATTCTGCAAAGCAGACTCACCACATACAACCAGAAATCCCATAACTATCTTCAGTGTATGGATATTTCTCAGTCTGAGCTGAGTTTCCCAGCTGTGAAACTGAAACACATGAAAAAAGGAGGTGCCAATGTTCTTGGCATCCACTGTAAAATTAATTATAATACAGACATGTCACTTTTTCCAGGCAGCCTACACAAGATCTCTGGACACTCCAAATTTCATGTAAGAGGAGATTATTTGGTTAATCACTGATTAACTGGCTGCCTAATTTTTGTGGCTATTTTGACTGGAAATTAAATTCTCTGATTGAGAAACAGACACAATAAAAGGTTTGGTAAGTAGATATATTTGAAGGTTTATGCTCATGGAATCCAGATTTCATGCCAAAATAGGTATCTGTGCATTCCTGGAAGTATTGTAGGAAAGGAACTAAGGAGGAGCCAGGAAGCCATAGATTAGTGAATCTGATCTCTGCGGTAGAAAAGATCTTTCCGAAGTTAATAAGGGATGAGATCACAAAACATCTGGAGAATGTTTTGTTTCTTTGTGTTTTAAAAGAAAAAGAAGAAGGGGCAAAAAAACAGGAACTTTATCAGCGTGGCTTCCAAAAGGGGAAAGGCTGAGAAAAAAAAACGGTGTGAATTTTTGAGGTAACAAGGAAGAACTCAAAACTGAAACAGAAAAATTTCCTACTTGGTATCCTAAAAATAATGCAAACCTCACAGTACAGAAATCTGGGAGTTTCAGTAGAAAGGGCAGAAGTAAGTAACAACCACAACACTATCCAAATACATAATAAAAAGCACCAACTTTCTGAGACGAGAAGGGGATTTCCAGCTTTGAATCAAGGAGACCGGAGCTTGCACACTGAAGCTGGTCTCTGTGAAGTATCTTCTCAGTTACTGGGCAGGATCTCTCGTGCACAGCTTAGATATTGTGGCAAACAGGTAAAAAAAGGAAAATACTAAAATATTGCTACAAATTTCCACTGAATAAAAGAAGAAGCAGCCACAGTTTTCTTACTAGCCCTATAGCAAAGCTAGTCTCTCCAGTGTCATATTTCTAAGGGAAGCCATATGGCAGAATGCCACAGAGTCCCATCCTTCCTCATAGTAAATTAAATGGATAGACAAGGAAGATTTTAAAGAAAAAAAAGGAATTCCAGTTGCAAACATCCAACTCTCTAGCCAACTAAAAGGTTTTTGTTTGTTTGTTTGTTGGTTTGGTTTTACTTATTTTTTTTTTAATGATTGCAGCAGTGTTGTGTGGCCTGACCATCAAGATCTGACTTCTCTTCTCTGGCCTGGCCACTGCTCATTTTTATGTTTTCAGCTAATTATCACTACCTCAAAGAAATTCTGGTTTTCTATGTGTGTTTCAGTGTTGGTTGCTTCCTTCCTAAGGCAATCTGAAAACTACAGGTGACAAACAGCATTCAGAATATCATGTAGTATAGCTAAGTGGGAATTCTGATTGCTAAATTAGGCATCCTGGATAAGAGGTGCGTTTTTTAACCTCTGGCTTTTGTACCCCTCGTTTTCCATGAAAGACCATTGACATAAAAAAAAAAAAAAAAGCAGGATACTACGTCTCAGAACATGACTTGGCAGAACAGGCAGGAAGGCAGGGATGATGAATTTAAATACATGATATGAGATCAGACAGGTGACTGCAAAAGCCTGATTTACTTCTTTCTCTCCTGAGAAGATCCTGGGAGACGGCAGAATAATTTCATAGGAGCAAAGCTCAGGCCCCAGTGTTTCAAACAATACATTTCCAGGATGCATTTCCAGATGAAGGGAAGTTGAAGATGAAGGAAGGAAGGAAGGAAGGAAGATGAAGGGAGTTTCAGCCCTGCGCAACTTTTCTGAGAAAAGGAGACATGAGATTGAGGAGGATCTACAGGGCTGTGTTTACAGGGCATTATATACGGTGTAGGAAGACAAAGGTGAGTTTGGAGGTGAATGGATCTGGTTTCCTCTTCCCCCAGCAGTGACTGGAGGCAGAGAGGCATTTCATATTGAATCTAGTATCTTTCATTTGAGTTTTTCCAAATTGCTCCATTTATAATGATTATCAAAAACTGAAAGGAGTATCTTCACAGAAGGGACCTTAACGGAGACTTTGATTTAGTGTTTATTCCACGTTTTGTGTAAGGAAAGAATTCAGTTTCATTATATTACCTCCAGGAGATCGTATACCTTACCCACTTGTCTCCACTGTCACTGCGTATTTATTGTGACCCGCTGGGAGTGTGTCTCCATCACGGTTGTAGTTAGGGTTTTAGGTGCTTTTGAGGCAAACCTTCCAATGGTTCCCATTTTCTGTGCTTTGGTTCTCACTGTGGTGTAGTCTGAATGACCCAGTCTCCTTTCAGATGAAACTGAATCCTATTCATCCTGTAAATGGGATGCAACTGAACCCTATAAATCAATGCAAAAAAATCAAAGGGGAGGTTAACACATCAAGCTATGAAGCACAGCAGCTGGGCTGAAGCACACAGTTAACTGCTGCTACTCTAGCCAAAGGGGCTGCTCACATCTGGCAAAGCAATGGGGCAGTAACCCTGACTCATAACGTCCAAAATCACCCCAGCATAATTCCCAGTTTTCTTGTCAGTACCCATCATTCCCTTCTTCTTGTAAATCCAAATAAACAATTGATGTGAGACATAAACAGAGTATTGGGATTGTTCAGCTGGCTAAAAGAAGTGGTGTTTGCTGGGGGGAGGGGGACAGTGTTATTTATTTCCACCCTTAGTGTGCTCTTTTTAAAGTTGCACCACTGTATTCAATTCTGTTTTCTGAAAACAGAAAACAATGAGAAGAGACTTGCAAGAACACCACCAACTTCCATCTGTGAATAATTTGATACTTGCTTTCGGCAAATTTCTAAGCATTCCAGTTTTAAATAGACTTTGCACCAGTATTCTCACCAGCAATGCTGCAGAGTTGAAATATTCACAGAACTGAGTACAAAATATCACAAACACAGTTGGACTGAGAAGTACTTTTTACATTTGGATGGTTTTGCTCATGGTCCCTCTTTCACTGTTCTCTGTCTTTGAAGAAGATTGTTGGAAATATGACACTCTACAAAACAAAACTGAAAAAAAAGTAAGATTTATTGCTTTGAATTAATCAGTAGTCAGAAAAACTTTTTCCATCCCAGTCTAAGCTACAGAAGGTTATATCAGCTGTCCCCAGTTGCATCTTGACTACCTTCAATGGGTTTGAATTCAGTCTACCATGACAGAAATAACATTTAAAAGTACTATTTAATTCTGCTGCTTGTTTTTTAGTTTACAGTTGAGGACTAATTTTATGTATGATGCAAAACCCCTTTTAATAGCTCAGTTTGGGTCTTTGCTGATTTCAAGGCTTTGGATTTTCTTTTTTCCAACTGCAAAAGAACACGCAATTCCTCTATGTTTTTAAACATAAATCAAAGGTGAGTGGTTGGTCTGAGCAGGAGGTGGAGGTTAGAGAAATGTCTAGAAAAAAGTGTGCCTCCCAGTCCTGTGCTCCATATCTTCCAAGCCTGGAGGCATTGAATTATTTCCCTTCTGTTTCAGGCAAGAATACTACTACTATTAAAAAAAAAAAAAAAAGAGAGAGAGAGAGAGAGAGAGAGAGAGAGAGAGAGATACACTTATTCTTGCATCCAAATAGTCAACTATTTTCACTGCAGATAAGGATCTTATTCAAAGGGAATGCGTTTTAGAAGCAAGACTGCACCAGCTAATGATATCCAAACACCAATGAAGCAGTAAGCCTGCCTCCAGCTTGCTAACAAGCCTGCTCCATGTTACACTCTATGCCTGATACAGGAACTGTCAGAGAAACAATCTTGTTCCTTTGTAGGAAAATGAACAAGGTGGTCCACTTTAACACCCCATCATCCAAATTTCTTAAAAGAGTAACATGATTAGGATAAGGATGCACTGTGATACAGTTGGAAAAGCGCTAAGGCTCAGGAAGCATGCACCATAAATCAAGCATTTAATGATTTAAATCAAGAACTTTAAGCAGCTGCCCCTGGGAAACACTGGAAGAACAGACTGTGCAATGAAGCCTGATGAAAATTAATTCAGTAGGCAAACACTGTTATCTCGTGGACTTTATGGGAATCATAAAAATAAGGTGCTGAACTTTATAATGCATTTTTATGTTCTTATGCTAAGAATGGTTCCTACAGGCCCCACTTCTTTTATTTAATAAACAGAATACAAACCCTATTACCTTAGGCAAAAGTTAAGCTTGGATTTTTTTTTTAAACTTGGGGGATCAAATTGGGTGATTCCCTTTCAACTGTTTTTTGGTATCTGTGTGAAAGTTCATGATGTTTGGAGGTACTATGCACCTACACAACACTCAGGGTTGCTCAGTAGAAAATCAGACCATGTTATGCAAGGAAGCTATATTCCAGCTGAGAAACCAGCCTCTCAAAATTCTCCTTGTGCTGTAAAAGTGCAGGTGGTGAAGTCCCCTGCAAGCTGGCACTGACAGCCCTGCATCCCCTTCCCTACTGCACATCCCTGTGCTGCTCCCTCCATGTCCCAGCACAAACGTTGATTTAGCCACATGAGGAAGATCAGAGCGACAATCCCCACTGCAAATACATTTCTTATTTGCCAATTTAATGCTAACCTGGGTCAGCTTCCCATAGGGATGTAGCAGGGGCCCTGTAGATATTCTAGCAGCATGGCTGAATTACATTGACCTAAGATGATCATGATGCTACAGCCTTGTTCTTCAAAGTAGAGTGAATCAACAGAAGCATTTAAACTTTAGTATTTGGTTGTATGCATCTGCTTTATGCATCTACATTGGCATGTGCACATTACTGAGAAAAAAAAAAAAAGGAAAAAAAGAAAAAGAAAATTGTAAAAATGAGCAATGAGTAAGCATATATTTTCCCACCAAATCTTCCAAGGTTAGTAGTGGTGGCACTGCTTCTCTCCTCAATCCAGGGCATAATTAAGAATTCAGTAAACTCCTGCTGCAGAACTATTACAAAATACAAGAGGAATTCATTGAAGACTTGAGTTCATACAGGGCAATCACCTCTCCTACATGAAATGGTAGCATAGGATTCAAGCACCAGATAAAGCTCCCTGAAATCCTTCTTAAATCCTACCGTACTGGGAAAAAAATACACTGGAAAGCAGGTATATTATGAGTTTTTGTATTTATCTCACATTGGACATTAGAGTAACCACAAAACTTTTACCAGAAAAGATTTATCTAAGAATCCACTTTATTTTACTTGGAGAATCAGGATTTAGAAGTGGGTTAGTTTAATCTCTAAAAAATAAAACACACTATTATTCCCAGTCCTTTGTGGTTTAAAGTTTGCTTTCCAATGAGTTTGCTTACAGTGGTAGGTATGCTTCAGCATGCATTCGTATTTGTCCTGAGAATAAATTTTATCTTAACTCCACTAAAAACAAAGGAGGGTGTAATAGAAAAGAGTGTTTGTTAAAAAAAAAGATGTGATCGTGCCCATCTGTAGCAGACTGGCTGAACCTGGAGGGAAGAATCAAGGCTCTAAAGGAAAGGTCAGTAAGCCAGTCTGCAATCACTTGGCTGGAATATAGCTATTTGCATACTGCCTTTATAAAAAGCTTCCTCAATAATGAACTATTGTTTCCTTATAAGTGTGCTGTGGATGTTAAGATATGACACCAAATGCTCCAAATGTGAGAAATAAGTGCTGGGCTTGTCCACCTGTGTCCCCCAGCTACAGCTGGGACTCAGAACCACGTAGGTCAATGCTGACTTCCACACTGGCACAGGAAGGTGGTGCTGTGGGCAGTGCACGGACAGGGCTGTGCCTAGATAATTCCTGTCTAAACTGAAAACAGTCTGGGTCACTTAAAAATGTCTTAACTATGCTATGTAAAAACAAAAACAAACAAAAAAACAAACACAAAAAAAACCTGGGGGGAGGTGGGGGTAGGATTAAATCTAGGTATGGAAAGAAGTGTCATATATCAAATAGAAAAATAGTTGCAAAGTGCATTTTGTACTCAAGTAATTGTGTTTCTACAGATGTAAATACATAAAATGAAATGGAATAATATGAAATAAAATGGCATGGAATGGAATGGAGTGGAATGGAATGGAATGGAATGGAATGGAATGGAATGGAATGGAGTGGAATGGAATGGTTGGAAGGGACCTACAAAGACCATCTAGTCCCACTGCCTGACCTCTTCAAGGTTAACCAAAAGTCAAAGCATATTAATGAGGGCATTATCCAGATATCTCTTGAACACTGGCAGGCTTAGGGCATCAACCATCTCTTTCAGAAGCCTGTTCCAGTGTTTGACCACCCTCATGGTACAGAAATTGTTCCCAAAGTCCAGCCTGAAGGTCCCTTGGCTCAGCTTTGTGCCATTCCCACATGTCCTACCATCACCAGCACCTCTCTCCCCACCTCTTCAGGGAGCTGCAGGGAGCAGCGAGGTCACCTCTGAGCCTCCTCTTCTCCATACTGGACAACATGAGTGTCCTCAGCCTCTCCTCACAGGACATGCCCTCCAGCCCTTTTACTAGCTCTGTTGCCCTCCTCTGGGTGCTTTCAAGAACCTTAACATCCTTTTTATATTGTGGAGCCCAGAAGAGTGCACAATATTCAAAGTGAGGCTGCACCAATGCTAAATAGTGTGGGAGAATCACCTCTTTTGACCACTGCTATGTTGTGTTTAATGCACCCCAAAATGCGGCTTGCCCTCTTGGCTGCAGGGCACGCTGCTGGCTCACATCGAGCCTGTTGTCAGCCAGCACCCCCAGATCCCTTTCTGCGGGGCTGCCCTCCAGGCACTCATCTCCCAGTCTGTACCTGTGTCCAGGGTTACTCCATCCCAGGTGCAGAACAAGGCTTTTTCCTTTGTTGAACTTCATGACACTGATGATTGTCCAGTGCTCCAATCTATCTATATCCCTCTGCAAGGCCTCTCGTGCCTCCAGAGAATCAACAGCACCTCCTAATTTGGTATGGTTAGTGAACTTGCTGTGGATGCCACTCCTGCATCCAGGTTATTAATAAAAATGTTGAACAGAACTGGCCTACATTTGAGCCCTGGAGAACACCACTTGTGGCCATCCACCAACCAGATGTAGCCCCAAGTCATAAATCAAGCAATTTCCTTGTTCCAATCTCAACTGTATTTGCTGTGAATATTAAAAGCTTTGAGGTTTAAACTAGATTAAGTTGATATTACAATTAAAACAACAGTGCAGTAGCTTTCTGTCTAGTAAGCTGGCTGTTCATATCTTTCTCCAATCAACAGTACACATGGTGTTTCTCACCAACTTCAGCACACGCCTGATTGCAGCATTTAATATTACTGCTTTCTGTGCAAGGACTGAGCTGAATACGATAGAAGTTCCAAAGTCAACAGAAAATTAAATCTACAATTTAGAAAGCCTTGTTCCAATGAAGATTTATTTTTTTTCTCTGAAGTTGTAGAGAAACAAATGGCTGTAGCTATTACCATTTACATTAATAAAACTGTTACGTCTTATGTATTATTATAGAACAATAACATAAGCTGATTTATGTCAAGCCAAAACAAAATTTTAGGGGTTACATTACAGCCAGTAAAGCTTCCTAAAATGTCTATAATGCCAACAGAAAATATTTTACTGAGGCATTAATCATAAAAGCTTGTAGCCTACATTTGTATGATTCACAGCCATGCTATCACAGATTCAAGGCCAAGCTAGTAAAACAGAAGTTCATTTCTCTGCTTTTTTGTTTATCTGATATGTACACTTCAAGAATATTCCAGTAAAAAATAAGAGGCAGGGATTTTTTAAGTGCAGAGAAGGCTAGTGTCTGTGCGTTTGCCTGGGCACACATGTACACATGTGCCTACAGAAATCAAGCAGACGCAACAGCACTTTTATCAACAGTCTTACACAATTCCACATTTTGATTACAATATTGTCAAACTTAAACCATTTGTTAACGTGAATTTTCTGTAGCAGTGATCCAATGAAGCCCAGGCTGAGTGGCTTTGGCAAAAGTTCAGCCAAAAAAACTCAGTGCTGTTTCTGAGCTCAAGGCTGAGGATACAGATGTATACAACCCACTGTCTGCAGGGGCGGCACCTCCAAGGCTGGGAGAAGCCAAAGCACTTCACTTTTCTGTAAGGTGGGCTCAGCATGCACACATGCTTAAATGCCACAGTTCAGCAGACACATGGTAGCACGGCAAATTGTGGAAACTTAGTCAAACCCTTTTCCAGATAAGAGAGGTTTGCAGGATATGTGATATTTTCCAGCATGGAAGATGACTGTGAAAAGGGAGGGATTCTTTTCTCCATGCCTGCTGGGGACGGATGGGAATCATGAACTTAAATCAGGCAATGCAAGTTTATGTTAGGCATTGGAAAATATTTTTAATAGTAGAGATGGTAGAGCCTTGAGTAGGTTCTCCTGGAAAGTTGTGGAGCCTCATTTACTAGAGGATTTTAGGAAGGGGTCACATAAACATTGCACTTGAGTGAATCAGGACTGGCAGGCTCTGCCCAGAAGAGGGTTATGAACTGGGGGATCTCCCAGGGTTCTTTCCAGACCTACTTCCTAATTCCAAATTAGTTTTGATAGAGGTTTCTGATGAATTTGGTAAAGATGTCTCTCTGGAATAACTGAATTTAATCTCACGGTTCCTGTCAGATTAGCTCGTCCTTCTTGATACCAGAAAAACTTACTGAGCTGTGAGAAGTGAGAGGATACTGAAGTACATCCTCTGGCCTCTGAATTTGTTTGGTAAGAATTCACAATTCAGAAGAGGGAACAAGAAGACCTGTGCCTTCCCTAGGTATTCTGCTACAAATGTTGAGATGACTGCTGCTAACAGGAGCAAGAGAGGTTCCACATGAGTGGCAGGTGCCATCCAGCAGGTCTGAAAGAGGAACCCTCTGGGCTAGGAACCCAGTCAGAAAAGATCAGCTTCAGATGGGAAGTAATGCTCCAAATCTTACAGCCTAAGTCTTGTCCACTTTACAGACAGCTTAGTGAGGCAAAGGACAGGAAGATGAAAAGGTCATAGTCATGATTCATGTGCTAGCTCTGCTGCACACCGAGGAACAGATCTGTATTAACGCCAAAAATATGAGATTTTTCTAGGACAAATTCACTTTCTAAATTATTTTCTATTTCTTTTGACTTAAGCACACAGTTATCTTTAAACTGTTACACTTTTCATTTTCAATTAAAGCTGTCAAATATTACAACTGGATGGCTATTACTAACAGTACAAGAATTAACAGGATTCATTGTCTGAATATTAGTAGCACCTGAAGATAGAAAGTGAGATCGGGACCTCATCATGTGAGATGCAGCATATAGACATACAGGAAGAGTTAATTTCTTCATGATAACTTTGCTGTCTAATTACAAAAAGAAATGAAGAAAGAATAAGCATCTTGAGTAGGGCCACTCAATCTGTGGCAGAGAAGTAAAGATAAGTTGTCATGTAAAGAGACACAAAGGAAATTTAACTGTAGCTGGGGTGATGATGACTCATGTTACTACAAAAGCTGTGAGAGATGAGCCTTTCTTGTTCTTATCCTGCAGATTGTAAGATTTTGGTACTGAGACTGATAAAGACTTCTCAGTTTCCTGCTCTTAGTACCTGAATGGGCTGCCCAGGGAAGTGGTTGAGTCACCATCCCTGGAGGTCTTTAAAAGACTTTCAGATGTAGAGCTTAGTGATATAGTTTAATGGAGGACTTGTTAGTGTTAGGTCAGAGGTTGGACTAGGTGATATTGGAGGTCTCTTACAACCTAGATGATTCTGTGATTCTATGATTCTGTGAAGCATAGTCTTATCCTTTACAAAATTGGGAAAATAGGGAAATTAGGGAAAATTGCCTCCCTGGATCACACCAGTGTTCAACCAAAGAGAGGGCAGTCAGCAGGGATCTCTCGGTAGGGAAGACCACATCTGTAAAATGTACAGATTAGGGCTGTCTCTGTTTTTAGTGTTCCCATGAAATCTCAATGAAAGGAGAAAATGCCCTGAGATTTAGTTCCAAAGCTATGGCCATCTCTACTTCTGTCCTTCTTTCCTCATACTGCTTTGCCTGGATACAATAGCACACGTCATGAACTGCGAAGAAATGCTGCACTTCTTGTACAGTATATTTCTCATAATTTTTATTAAAATAAATAAATAAATATATATTTTATTTAAATGCAAAGCCAAAATTATCCTTAATGCTCTGCACAAAAAAGAAGAAAAGGAGCTTAGATCTGGCACACCGACTGTACTGCCTTTTACTCCATCTCTTGCACAGAAAGCAGTGCTCAGAAGTCCTGCTCTGCCTCTCTCAGCCCCAGCTCTGGCAAGGGCAAAGATCACCTCTGTTGGGCTCTGTTGCCAGCTGGTTAACACAGTGCTGCCACTGAGAGGAACAGGAGGGAAGACCACGATTCTTGCATGGGCTAGTCCTTCCAGCAACATAAGGGAGGATCTTATACTCCCTTCTTTCCTGTATCACCATTAAAATAGCACAGGGAGACAATTGGCTTTATTGACCATGCACCAACCATACAGAAATTGTGCAGGTTGTGACTCACACCAGCTCTTTGGCGGTATTTTTGGCCATGCCTGCACAAGAATTTCTTTCAATTTTTTTCAATTTCTTTCTGTTTCACCCTGCTCCTCCATCCCCTCACCACAGCCTGGCTGCTCAACCTTCTTCCCATCACTCCCTCAACACAGCCCATCCAACCATTTATTTGGCCACTCAGTGGACCAGGTCAAGGAACTGATCAGGGTTAAAAAAAAGCAAAAAGCAAAACCTGCTGGCTTATTTTTAACCCAGATCAATTCCCCAGTTATTTCACAGAGCAATACATAAACTTAAAATACAAGAACATCTGTACTGGATCGGAGCACAGGTCCGCTTGCTCTGCTGTCCTGCCCCCAGCAGCAGAGCAGCCCAGCAGATGTTACCCAGGGAAGGACTTAAGGACAGGACAAGCACACAGGAATGCCTCCCAGGAATGCTTTCCCGGCCTCCTGTGACTTGTGACTCAAGGATATCATGAGTCAAAGTTAATTCTTTTCAATGTAATTATCCTAGCTGGATTTTTCCTTCATGAGTTTCTCTTGATTATTAATGCCATTATCATTTTTTTTTTTAATTCGCAGAAAATTTTGCAACCCCACAGTCCAACATGCTGCAGCCTAACTATGCAGTATGTAGTCAATGGAGTACCTCTTTTGGTTTGTTTTGAAAGTCATACCCAGTAGTTTAATTTCACATCCTTTGGTTTTCATACTGGAAGAGAACAGTCATTCATCCCATTCACTTTTCTTGTTCCACTTCCTATTTCATAGATCACTCTTGTATCTCCCTCATCCAGCTCCTTCCCAGCCTAATGGGGTCTTAAAACACCCTTGTGGGAGCTGCTCCATCTCAAGGGTCCAGCAGAGACAGCAATGCACGGCCAGAGATCCTGGTTGCTTACATTGACCCTGCTGAGGAAAGAAATGCTCATGAAATTAAGCTCTTTGTTACATAAGAAATGTGTGTCTGGAGAGGCAGTCTTGTCTGCTGAACCTGGCAGACCTTTAATTCTCCATCCTCCCTCCTGCTTCCTCTCCTGCTGCTTGCCAATGTCTTAAGCAGCTCTCCGGTTTTGTAAGTAAATAAAGAAGTCAAATGAATAATTTAATACGTCTCATTTCCTTCTCTCATTGCTCAGCCCTCAATTGTCTTCTCTTTTCCCATTTTATAACTGAACTTATTTTTTCTCCCTGCACCCCACCCTACCCGGTCCACTGCAAATATTTTTCGTAAGATTCAGTTACAGTTGGTTGAAATGTTCACTAAAATTCAATGTTCACTATTTCTTTTTGCTACTCTAAATATTAAATCATTTTTACCTTCCTTTGGCCTGTTTTCAACAGATCTCCCAATGCTTCTTGTTTCTTGATTGTTTATATTTCTTAAAAGCCTCAAAGCGACTCTTATATCCCTATCTAACTAACTTGCCCTTTGTCACTCTTTCCTTCTGCTTACAATAGGATTTAGCTTGCAGGCTCTTGCCAAATATGCTTTTTAGAAATATCTTCCCGTCTGCCATCTCAGGGAGTCCCAATCACAAGGACGTTACTCATTACGTGCTACCATAAACACATCTCCCCCGGTGTCGAGAAGTGTTGTGGTTTCTCTAGACCTTCCCCCGTTAAACTCTAAAACCTGTGAGATAAATGGCTCTTTTTGTTCTTCTGCCTGCATCCTGCTCACATGCTCACATGCTGAGCCACAGCCCCACGTGCCTCCAGACACCGCCGTAGTGGGGAGCAGAGTCCAGCTTGGAGGAGCAGGACAGACCCTCGCTTTGGTCTCAATGCATGGCTTTCTACCAACACTGCACAGAACAACATCAGAGGACTTGGGGTGCCCTTTTCTTTTTTTTTTTTCCTCTTTTTTTTTTTTTTTTAAGCTGACTCATTTCCAAAGGTACAAACCACACAAGATGCAGGCAGAACTGGGAGGGTTGAAGACTTGTCTCATTTCGGACCTCTCAGTTTATGTGAACACCAGGCGGGGAACCACCAAGCCCATGGCTACGTGTCAGGAACAGGTACCGGCACACAAGATCCCACAGCTGCCCTGTGCGCTTGGGGGAGTGGGTAGGTAATGCTGTCATCCAGTCCAAACACTTCCAGTGGGGTTTGTTTGGGCACACAACTTCTCCAGAAGGGTCAGAATTGACATGGATTGATTTAAAATACATCTACCCTTCCCTGAGTAACTGAAGGTGTTTCATAAAATGACACTTTGCACACTCTTGAAGGGTTCCTTGACTTATTCAGCCTGTCAGATGGAGAAAGAAGGATGAAAATCTCCTCTGCAAACAATTCTCTGAACAAGCTGACTTCTAATTTGTGCCGTTATGTCAGATTTAAGCAGTACGTAGATAACTAGTGGATTTCTGCATAGAAATACTTTTCAGCCTGATGCATCCCCATACCTAACAAAGCAAAGTAGAAGGTAAAGGAATGCAGAGAGAGAAACTTGCAATGGGGAAAAAATAAAAAAGAAAAGGTTTGCATTAATATTTTTTGAAAAAAAATATTATTTTTTTTTGCAAGATGTTGCAAGCTATGTTTTTCTACATGTGCGTGGCTGCTTCAAGCAGCTGGGACTCTTATGTCAAATACATCCTGCCTTGCTTCCTCTGAGGGTCAATGAAAGCATCCCACAGCTACCTGTGCCCCCCCACATTCCCTTTGTTGTCCTTAACTTCTATTAAACGGTCTTTACTGCAGAAGCCAACACATTTACAGTTTCTTTCTGCAGACTCAGTCACTGCCTTTCCCCTCCTCTGTCCCCAGGACCCCACAGTGCTTCCTTCAGCCTCTGCCACCACAAGTACAGCAAGCTGAGCACTGAAAAATGGGAAACTCAAATTAGCAATCATACAAAATGGGCTCCTTTCAGCTCCTTTCAAAGCTGTTTAGCTCTTGCCTAAAAGCTTCTCTTGCTTTTCTCTTGCACTGTCTTTAAAAACCAGTCAGACAGAAAAGATTAACTTGCTTCTGGCTGCATTGGGTCGAAGTGGATTAACACAGCTGGACCCAACCCTGGGGAGCCCAGCCTGGAAATGTATGTTAGCACAACCCCAGAAATGTGTAAGCAAGAGTCGTTTGTGTTGATCTTTTTCAGGATGATGAGTTCATGATTAACTCCTTTGTGCCGAGGCCAGGCTGGGTAGGGAACCGATGCACAGTGGGATGCTGATCGAAATGCTCCTGTGGTGTAAGCCGTGCTGGGGCTTTCTCAGGGACTTTTGTTTCCCTTCTGTCCCCTTTGAGACCTTTTTGTTTCCACATATAACACTCACCACAAAACTAGCAGGCAGTGGACTCCCCAGAGCAGGAGGCAGGGGAGAAAGGAGAGCTTTCCTGTGATGAAGGCTTAGCACAATCAGCTTGGATAAGTGTAAGACGTGGGCAAAATGCAGCACGAATGTTCAAATCCAAGTCACTTACCATTAAATTCCACAACAGATGCAAAAGAAATGTTACTGAATCACTGGCAAGCTGTTTTCCTGCTTGGTCATTTGTCTTTAGGGCTGGAGACTTGTTTTTTCAGCCCAGGCTTATTAATCTAAAGTGAGTGTGAGAAAATTGTAAGAAATAAGACAAAAGTGTGTCTGCTTTGTCAGAGAGCTATGAAATATAATGTGTAAGAGGGCAGAAGTATAAACAGATCCAGGAGATTCCAGATTTAGCAGACTGCCTTCAAAAAAGAGACCACAACCTTTTTACATGTCAGTACAGTCAAACAGAGCAGATACTGCAGCACGCACATCTTCCCCCCTGAGGGGCCGCTGGAGGACCTGTAGCAAAGGACAGGTAAACTGGAAGCAAGAAATTAATAACTTCAGTACAGATATTCTGGGGTTCACTTCCGAATTCCAGCCAACTTTATTAAAGTGCTTTTTACAGTTGGGTTTTTTTTTTTTCTTTTTTTCTCCTTTTTTTTACATGGCATTAATCCAGGACATTTTTACACATAGCAATTTTGAAATCTCACACACCCCTAGGCTGCATGAAATATTTCTATGCGGCATAACTCTTTGGAGACAGTAAATCAGACCATCAGAGATGTATACCTATAAATTTTAAAGAATACACAGTATTTCTGTCATTCCTACCTCTCTTGTCTAATGACATTTTTTTTTTCTGTTTCCAGCACATCTCTTTCTATATCAAGGTGAATGGATTAAACAAAACACTGCTGACTTAGCAGTAAATAAGCGAGAAGGAAAGATCTTACCCTGGACTGTGGATAAACATCATTCATTCTGCAGGCTCAGCGCCAACAGCACTACCTTGCAGCTCCATTTATCTGACACTTTAGGGGCTACACTTAGATAAGCAAGGATAATTGAAGCAATTTTCAACATCTTCACCAAACAAGCCAGAGGCATAACCTTATTTTTGATAATAGGTAAATGAGATTCAAATGAGCATTATTATTATTATTTTTTAACTGTGAGCATGATTAATTACTGGAGCAAATTAGCAGGGGAAGTGATAGCTCTTCCAACACTTCAAGTCTTCAGTCCGACGCCTGACCGAAGGACACTCCTTAGCTAAAGACAAATTTAGGAGCTTCATACAATTGTGTTGAAACTCTATGGCTCGTGTAATGGATTTTAGATGAGGTGATCTTAAAAATTTAGTGTAATTGTATATGTATGATTTTTACTTTTTTTTTTTTTTTGAGCTTTTGCTGGCTGTAATTTCAGTATCATCAATGTGAACTAAATCCCCATAAAAGTGCTAAGACTGATTTCATCAGACTGCCTGAATGGGAATGGGGGAATTGATGGGATTTGTCTGCCTGAGCCTGAGAAGTCCCAGGGTGATGTTGGCCCCATCACCTGCTCCAGTTCCATGTAGCTGCTGTCCTATCTTCCACTGAGTGTAATAGGGCATATTATATGACTCCAGATATCTACAGTCTGGCAACTAAATCAAGTCTTCAGGGTCTAAAAGGTGCTCAGATAAGCTTACACCTTCCTGGCCCCAAAACCAAGCAGAAATGCATCAGTAGCATTTCTCACTCTCAGGAGTTGGAGGCTTACTTCTGCTCTGCCCAGGAGCTTGAAGAGGTGACTCCAGCACTACTCAACTCTTTGCTGCCATAATAATCCTGCTGAGGAAATGAGCTAGGCTGTGAGTTTTAAACCTCTTAGCTCTGGCAAGCCAGCAACTTACTTGGTTCATTTTATTTTGTACTGTTTTGGTCACTTGGACATAGCTCACACACAGAGCAATTATTCTGTCTGGGCTACTCCTTAAGTCCATAATGTCACAAAGACAGCCACCAGGACATGGGGAAGATCAGAGTTAGTGCTGTGAGAATGAGCCCTAGGAAAATGAGCAATCCACAAAGAAGAAACTATTTATATTTGCATTACACATTCCCACGCATGTAGAAAAAAAGCTCTTTCAGTTGACTACAACATCAGCTTATTATTTTCAGCGTGAAACAAGGCACAATAAATTGCACTAATAAATTTACATATATTCTCTTAGAAGTATTTCGAGGAGTATTTATAGAGACATTCAAAAGTTCATTTTCAAGCTTCTTGAGAGGTTAGTTTAATTATCTGGGGATGGAGAAATAGGCTATTAGTTGCTCACAGCTCTCTTTTCTCATTTTAAACCAAACCTCCAGCATTTCACTGGCACCATTTGAAAACATTATTGTTTTAGTGGAAATGTCACATACCTAATGGTTCTGTGAGAAGAAGCAATGGCTGCTTTAGTTGAAAAAAAAAAAAAGCATGCAATAAAATTGTGAAGGCATAAATGAGGACTCCCAGCCCAAAGGAATGCAGTGTTGGGCATATGGTGTTGGATTTGCCTGTGTGGGTAGGGAAGCTCGCCTCTATTCCTGGGCAGTTCAAAAACCTGTTCCCACACACAGCAGCTGCAAAGCCAGCTCAGCACCGGGGGTCAGTGGGTGAACATCTCAGACTCGTATGGATGGGAACAGGGGCAAGGGAGGAGGATTTCCTCGACAGGTGAGGAAACCAACTGAAGACATGCAGAGCAAAATCAGCAGATCCTGAACGCATACAGAGAGGACACATGAGAGCCGCTGGTCCTCGCTGCAGTGCCTGGAGCCTGATTCCAACTCGGATATATTGCGCCATTACCCAGTGTGACGGCCTGTCTGGCTCTCGTCTCAGTGCCAGGTTCACATCTGCCTCATGGTGTAAACTCCCCGTTTGGTTCACTATGGCTGGTATGAGAATCTGGCTCCTGAAGCTCCTCATCACTGGGAGTCTGAAGTAAAACAAGTGAGGATCAGAGCTTTTAAACATCAACAAGTTGTGGCAGCCTTTTCATTTCTGTTCGTTTCTGTTTATCAACACCTTTCCCACCTCTTCCTGCTGCACCGAACTGGAGGAGCCAAAACTTGTCATCCTGGACTCGTCCCAAATACAGACCTCGTTTAAATCTTCTCAAGTCTACCCACAGCTGGGGTAGCTGAGGTTTTTCTGAAAAATAGCACAGGCATAGGGTTGATGCTTTCAGTCTGCAGGCCCCTCCAGTTTTTTCTTCTCTGAAATCTCAAGATGAATCCCTCATTTACCTAAACTGACCTTCCCTATAGACTTTCCAAAATAGAACATCTCAAATACTCATTGGCACAAGTTTCCACATAGAAATCAATCTGTAAACCAGCAAGGGCCGAAACAAAGATATTTTTCATGGCCAACATACAGTAGGACTCTCACAGAAAGCTAAATTTGCTCATTTCAGAGACCCTCTTTTATTGACTTCATTTATTTAGAAGCTTTTATTTGCTGAGGAGCTTTGAGACCTTATTTAATTTATAGATCTTGCACAGAACAATGGCAGCGGCTCAGGCTGTGAAATGCCACTTTGTTGGTTTTTTGCTGCTGCTGCCCAGTGTGTGAATGCTCATGATGGTGCCTATTTGGCTGGAGCATGTCAGATGCAGACCGGGCAGGATGCAGAAGAAAGGAGCTGGTGTCCTTCATTTCCCAGGCCTGGCTCATTACGCATTCGGTGATGAATTTGCTCTGTGTATAAATGCTGCAGCGACCTTGTACAGCCATACCTGACTTGAACTCAGGGAGCTGTGAGTAGAGCTCAAACCATCTTCCATGAGGTTGAGTTTTCCAAAAAACTATCACACAAAAAGCTCAGAAACTCAGATTATTCAGTGAATGTCATGAGTGCACACCTGCTTGTTAAGCTCTTACATGCACTGAAGCCATTTGGACCAGCTAAAATGTCAGGGTGAGCCTGCCACAGAGGAGGATCGGGGTCAGACTGTTCAGCCACAAGTCCTGATCTCTGCTGAGAGCAGGGCATTAATACACTATGACACCTAACTGCACGCTGTGCTGACTGCAGCACGGACGTGTGCTCGTAGTGCTGCAGGAGCAGCAAGCAAAGCACCTGACAAGGGGAGATGGAGCCACGGTGTGAGGGAACTGAAGTCCAGATATCTGGAGGTGAAATTGCAAGCACTTTTGGCAGCAATTGGGCACTTCATCACTTGCACTCCTGGAAATATTTCTGCAGGGAATGGGTCATTGCCTCATCACCTCACTCGCTGCCCACTTGGAGCTCACTGAGGGAGGACCACCCTGACCTCGTCTCAAGTGAATGCCAAGGTTTAAAGCAGTCTGGGACCAAACAGCTCTGCTCACCGCTGTGCTGGCTGGCCCCTCTTCACACTGACAGAGATAAGGCACAACACACTGATAATCCTGAAACACGGACGAAGAATGGAGCAAAACCTAAAATACACATCAGCGAACTAACCTTGCAAAGGCCACAAGAAGCCAGGCTGCTACTTAGAAAGGTTTGCTACGGCATGAGAAAACATTTCCGTGCAGTCAGGCTGCCTTTGCTCTCTTGGTTTTTGCCAAAAGCAAGAGGCAGCCGCCTGCGTGGCGGCCCCAAATCGCCCTGCGGCACAGCATCTGGAACCTCTCAGTGCTCCCAGGCCTCCTCGAGTTCATCTCCAGTGCAGCACAAATGCTACCTTCCTTGGGAAGGTGCCTGGGCAAGGGGAAACCCCCTCCCCAACCTCTCCCCCCGCCCCTGCTACACGAAGCACACATCCCTTGCAGACCCGGAGGGAACATAGCAAGAATTGCTTAGGAAATATTGGCCATTGCTCCTTCATTCCTCATACCATCATGAATTGGCAAGCTACGGTTAAATCCTTGGTTCTGGGCAGGTTGTAGCCCTCATCTTTGAACTCCTGTGATGTTAAGGTGACAGTCACAGTTTTATCCCCCAGCACCAATTAAAATTTCTTTATTTCTCTTAAATCATAGCCACGCTTCTGGTATACGGTAGTGTGGAAAAACAAGCTCCAAATGCCCCTTCCATGTCCCCTGGTCTATTCTTGCTGTTGGATAGAGACAGGAAGACTTTGAATCACCAGGTTGGTCTCCTCCAGTCCACAATTCCCCTATGTAAAGGAGCTCCCAGCTCTCTTATGAGATCAGGTACAGCAGGATAAAAATGATGGATCTCCCAGACAAAATATCCCATTCTCCATTTTTGATGCCTTCCTTCACTTGCAGCTTTCACAGCGGTCCTGCAGAGCTGGGCTAGGCTATGTCACTCAGGCTAACCTTCAAAAGAGTTACTACTGCTACTGCTATATAAGAGCATTTCAAGGAGTCAAACTAGCAGACAATACAGGAGGGGATGGTCAAGTCTTAAAAGGAGGCCAGACCTTGGCTGGAGATATCCTCAGCACACAGGTGGACTCCCAAAGCAGACAGAGGTGCCCCATGTGTCCGACCAGCAGCAGGTCTCACTCTGGTTTCTGACACTACTCAGCTGAGTTCACTTGTGCTTTTCTTCCTCAGAGATGTACTGTCTCTTTTAAACACAGCCCTGTGTTCGATTTCTTTCTCTTAAACCTCATAAATAAAATGTTTTGTTTTCAATTAGCAGGGAGAACATTCTGATGCGTGAAGCCACCACACCTGAGTTTGCTCTTGACATGGTGGTGAAATGCAGTCTATTTTGTTACATATCACCTTTCTAGGGGTCTTACAAGCAGAAGCATTCAGCAAAGTAAATAAAGCAGGTTAGATTCTGGGATTAACACATTTGCTCTGTTTTTGCTGTGGTATACCTCAAATTTGTGACAGCATTCATTATTTCTGCAGACATTTAGTGCAGCACATATTTAATTTGGCTTTAATTGTTTAACATTAAAGGGTATTTTCATGTTGCTAGCAGTCATCCTGCAAAACTAGTTTTTTCTCTCAGTGTTCTTGACTTCTTGTCTGAATTGGTCTACTTTTATACACTGAAGTTGCAATCTGAGTCTACAGCTTCATTTTTCCATAGAATAGTCTATTCCACTCCTGCAGGTATGTATCTCTAAATTAGTTTGCCTCTCTTCCAGCCTGGAATACAGTGCAGGTAACACCATTTCTGCTACCATTATTGGGTCTGCTTTCTGTTCCTCTTGCCCTTCAGAGTGATTCAGTTTTTGGATGTTATGAGCCAGATGCCAGGCTCAGGACACCTATTCTAGACACCTATTTTATGTGTCTCTAGCATAGACAGAACAAAGCACTGATAACAAAACACTGATGGGATAAAGAGGATCTCAGGCCCCCAGAGGTATCAGGCACATGCCTGGGGACTGATCCTCTCAAAGTTCCTGCCAGCCTAAAGGACAGCTGAGCAGCAAGCTGTCGTGGACTTTTCCTTTCTCCTACCATAGCAGCCTTGCTATAGTGTATGTCACCATTCCTGCTGAAAACCAGGAAATTGGGGGAAGGTGCTCTCACTTTGCTGAGGGGTAGTGTCCTCCCATGTGGCAGAGCTGCTCCGTAGATGTCCAGTAGACAATGCTTAATTAATGAAATAGAAGCTCAAAGCATTGCTGCATTACAGGAATTAGCTCTTACATAGTCACTTCTCTTCCTAAACTGAAAAATGATTAAGGCAGATCAACACCACCCCTGTCCTCAATTTACAGCTAACAAAATCAAGGTACAGAAAGCCTAGAGATCAGCCCAAGGTCAGTCAGTAAATGAGCTACAGAGTCAGAAACAGAGCCCAGACACAGTGCCTACGCCACTCTGAGCAGCCCATTTTGTACCTGCTCAGCTCTGTGAGGAGTAGCAGCAGGTTCCTCATAGAAGAGATGACTTTGCACAGACATGGAAATTCACCACTGCAGACAGTATCATCTAGGGGTGGGTTCATGCCTAGGTCTTCCAGAGTCAGAAGAAATACTGAACAATTTGAAAATAAATCACGAGGAAGATACAGCATGTGTAAGGCTCATGAAACTTTCGGCACCTACTGTGTTTAATCTTGGCTGGCCATGTTCACACACATAAGGCACTGTTAACACCTCACTGGAGCCTGCACAGGAGTCTAAGACTTGTGTTCATTGTCCAAAAGGAAACATCAGTAACACCAGCAACTTTTCCTGCAACTTTTGCAGTTACAATTTCAAGGCAAAGAAACCTCACAGATCATAGTTTGGAGGCAAGAAGAGAAGAGTGGGCGTCTGAGCTGCCATCATAGAAAATACTGTTACATGGGCTGGAAGGAGTCATCCATCTCACCCTCTTGTGCCAGCATAACTTCAAACATGTATGTGATTCCTCAAATATATGCCTCCTCTTTGACACTGATCCCCTCTCCTTTATACTCCAAGCAGACTGTTCCAGTTCTTAAGCATTCTCACCCTCAGAATATCACTGCTGCTGTCAAGTCTGCAGTTTAGCTCATTGCTTCCTGTCCTTCAAATATTTTGGGCAAAATGTTAATTTCTTTAGTAGATTTTATACTGTTACTATGTCTGTTCCTGGTACATCGCTCAACACGTTTATTTACAGTTCACATCAATAGTGCAATTTGTTGCATGTTATTGCATAGCAAAGTAACTAGAAAGGCTGTCTATGCCATTTTTTATTGGTTTGATAATGAAATTACTTGTTGCAATTCAGGCTATTGCTGTGATTAGTATTTTGGATTCAATAGCATTTTTTTCTTAAACCATCACCTGCTCACTAACCCCAACTTCACCTGTTCATCACCTGGAGACTAATAAATAGAATAAGAAATTTCAGGCACTGTCTGGAAGAAACACAACTGGGGAGAGTTCCTTTCATTATACCTTCATTTCTCATAAGCCTTGCACAACCATCACAGGAAATAAATGTAAAGGCATCTCAAGAAGTTATTTAATCCAGCTTCCTGCTCCAGGGCTGAATTTGAATGCAGAATTTATAAGAAATAACGGAAGGTAACCTAGTGTATTACTTTCTTCCTGAATGACCTAAATTTCCTGTCTCCAAAGTATTGCAAAGCTTTGGTAAACACAAGCTTAGCCTTATAAAAAATGTTTTTATTCTAGAAATCCTAAAATTATGCTCTTCCATCAATGGAAGGGATTCTTTGATACTGAAAACCTCCTTATACAGCTAGTTCTCCATTATGACTGTACAAGTAACTGGTCTTACACAGTGACATTTTAAACTCTGAGTGACACCATCGTGTCCTTAAGAGGCCAAAGATCTTTTTGTATCAGAAAATTCAGTGTGAAGGAACTCCAGTTCTTGTTGCTGAATAGCATGTCAAATACTTCTGTCCATGCAATTGAAAGGAATTGTTTCACACCTTCCTTGCTTTGACACGTTAACATAAAGAAATGACAGAGATCTAGGCAGAGATATGAATGTCTTCCAGTGTAAGATAATAAAAGTCACTAACACCCATTATCAAGGAGAAATCTGGATTTTATTTGCAAGAATAAACCTTATTCATTTATTAAAATGCATAGAGGTTATTTTGTTTTAAAGGACTGGAAACGTAGAAAACAATAGTCTGGTATCTTTAAAAATGATCGGACAAACAGAATTTCCAGTCCTCTCCAAAGTGATGCTTAAAGCAAGTGCTTACAATGTGCATATATTCCTAAGTGACCTGGTTGAGCAGAGCTCAACAGCTCTGACAAATCATAGAATTACAGAATCATAGAATGTCTTGAGTTAGAAGGGAATTTAAATGTCATCTAGTTCCAGTCCCCCGTCACAGGCAGGGAACAAACCAGGAACTGACCCGTGGGATGCAGATATGACCCAGGAAATGCAGAAGCCATTCTGGAGCAGAGGCTAGAGGCTGGGATGGCCTCCAGTACTGACACTGGCACAGCCCAACTGCACTAAGCCCTCAGTGACTGAGTGATAAATTATGGAAATAAATTAAGAGAAGCTAAAAGATAAAGTAACCACTGTGGGGTAAGACAATCATAACTCTGCATGTAAATTGAGCTGACTGTTATTACTCAGCAGTGGGATCTTGGGTTGTGATTGGTAGACCTCAGTAGAAGTCAAAAAGCATGATAAAAGCTAGAAATTATCAGAAGAACTAGAAATCAAAGGACAGAATATCATTATTCTATGCTGTATAGCCATAATTAGTCCTTACCATGACAACTGTGCTCATCTCAGAGAAGATTCACTCATCTCAAAAAATAAAATAAAATAAAGGATATAGTGTAATGGAAAAGAATGAGAGAGATCAAGAAAGATGATGAAAGACTGGAACTGACTCCTCTATGAGGAAAGATCATGTTCAGTGGGAAGTTCAAATAGTGAAGGAGGTGGTTTTGGCTATGCCGGGGTTGAGGACAACTCAGTGAAGTAAAAGTGTTTGAACTGTAGTCACAGGAAATTCAGCCATGTTCAGACACAGATTTGTAGCTTGCAAGGTTTAGATTTCAGGTGACAATTAACAACTCCTTTTCTGTGTCTCATTCTCCAGCTGCCCTAATATCACTTATCACACCAGTCATGGGCCATGAAACCCTGCTTCAATTTCCAGATGGCCAGAATACATGGCAGGAGCTACCACACATCGACTTCTGGCAGTGTGTTTCAGTCATCCAGCACATGTGCAATGAAGAAATATGCAAAAATTGCTTTTGCTAATTAACACAGAAAATAAACATAAGAGGCAAAGACTTCTAATCCAGGGTCAACTAGACATGCAATTGTTTGTTATTTTACATGAGAATTGGCCATGGCAGAGTACAGGAAAAAACTGCTGAAACCTTCATGTTAGGATCAAAGCACTTTGTTCTCCAGGGCTGGAGTCAGGAGAACAAAAGCATCAGACTGTCATCAATGGGAAATCCTTCATTCAGAGCTCAGAAGAATCAGCCAGCTGCAGGGCCACCTTAGGCTTCATTTCTATGAAACAGTCATGTGAAATAGTGAGAGTAATAAACTCTCCCAAGAGAAAAACAAACTTGTGCCTGTGTTGTCTTTGACGGTTTGAGAGGGACTGGCTGATGTCCAGGAAGCTCAAAATATTCATCAGAGAGACAGAAAACAAATTCCTTCTGCTCCAACATAGAAAAGGTTCCATGCTTCCAGGGGAAAAGTATCAAAAGATACAAGGGTGTGAGCCAGAAAACTTCTCCATTGTTTGCAAGTCTACCAGTCAGTCTGGTAAAAAAAAATTCTCTCTCTACAAAGCTTGTCTCTCATCACAAGCAATTGAACAAATATTATTACTCCAACTGTAATTTATAACATACTTTAGGATTATTATTATTTTTTAAATCCATCTATTACTGTAGGGGTTAAAAGGCAAAGAAACTGATTATCACCTTGCCAACAATTATCATCAGGTGGTTATGACTGTTTAGATTTCTGCCCAAGCCAACAAGAAGTACATTAACTGAGAACAAAAGCTATTGTTTAAAAAACAACAACGGTTGCCATTAAGGCCTCATGATATAGATCAGCTAAATCCAGCAGTACTTTAGGGATCATGACCTCTGGGTTCCCTGCCAGGCCCATTACAATTTTATCTTATCATCACAGTATATCCAAATAAATCAGTCTGCGTCACAAAAGCACACCAGTTAGCATTGCCATTCTGAAGGATGCTTTACGACTTTTGTTGCTTTAACAGCACATTCCCTAATTGTTTTAACTGGATGTCCAGGAGCAGTGATTAGATTTTAAAGACTTTTGGGATGAAGCTGGTTCTTGCATATCAATTCTTCCAGCTGTGTTAACAAACAGGAGGTGAAACAGATGGGTGGCAGATACAAGGCTCGAAGCATTGCTGTGCTTGAGCAATCAATTAACACCTCCCAAAGCTTTGAATACCCTAATAAAGTGAAACTTCATATTTCCCAAAGAGCTGCAGGAGTCTATAACTGTTGTGACACTCACACTGAGATGCACAGGGGAAGAGCTGTCCTGCCAGGCACAGACTCACGCATCCAACCTCTCTGATTTTTGCCATATATTCTGCCCTTACATCTGTGAGCCCCAAACTCAGTGAGTGGATCTGAGTCTTGGAAGAAAAGGCAGCTGGAGAGACATGGTGGAAACCAACTCGAGGTAAACAATGCTAAGGCCAGCCAGGTTTGTGGAATCTGTTGGGAAGGCAGAATGACATTTTATTTATCCCCTCTCAGAGCATTTCAAGGAATTACAGACAATGCTTATCTTGTTTTCTGTGTTAGTGGAAAACTTGATGATGAAATTTTATGCAATATGTTGGTGACTATCTGATCTTGCTGTATAGAGTACAAGGTAGGCACTGCAATGTCATATTTAAGCACTAGACCCTCAGGCTCTAAACCTTGAAGAGACCTGGAGAGAGGTAAGGAGCAGATAATAACAGGTTAACAAATCCAGCTATTGCGGTTTAAGAACAAGTCCTCCTCTCTGCCTCATTCCTGGAATTAACAACCCACCTCTGTGCCAAAAAGATGTGTTCAAATAAACTAAGCAATTTTCACTGAAATGAACGAGATCCAAGCAGGTACTCATTTTACAGCTTGGATTTGCTCATTAAGCATTGAGGAGGAGCAATAGTGGCAGAGAACAGCAACACCTTAAACAAATTCCTTCAAATACATTTTCAGTGCCCGTAAGCACAGGGGTGCTTGAGCAGAGTGAGGTTCAGACAGCACCTAGAGCTAACCAGTGTGAAACACCACACAAAAAGAATGACTGCATCCTCACTCTTTGATGGAAATTAAGACTGCCTCCTGAATCAGTTTGGGAAAGATGCACCACAGCCCTCTCTCGCTAAGTCTGAAGGTTCAAGACATGGAAATTTCCAGCCTTGGCGATCCATCCATGTCTTCTATCACAGATATATATAGGACACTAACACTTGATGTGGTTCATGTTGAAGGGACTCAGATCCATAGCTTTGCCTAGAAGAAAAAAACTAAACTGTCTGGCTAGATAAGTTTCCCAGCACTTCCCAGTGGGATCTGTGCCCTAATAAAGAAGAGAATAAAGTACATTGCGTCCCACAATGAAAGAGGCTTCTTTCCCAGAGCGTTTGGTATGAAATGTTCCACATTCAGGCTGAACAGGGAGGTCCTCAGGGTGGTTTAAGTATTTCTATGCACAAGTGGCCACCAAAAGATGCAGTCTGGGACTTTGGTTGTTGAGAACTTTCTTAGATCTGATCATTTCTCTTCTGACTATGTTGCTTTCTCCAAAATGATAAAAATGATCCCAGGGATTTTTACTGCAATTAAAATACCTACAAATGTTTACTTTACTTGCTTAAGTCAAGTTCCTGATAACTACATTGTGGGCAGTAAGAAAGGACTCAGACTAAATAAATATGAAAGAGCCTGAATGTCAAACTTCTTTTTTTAAGTTTGCAGATGGTTAGGAAGCAAACTGATCAGAATGACTTGTCTGAAGAAATGAGACGGAAATCACTAGAGGACTGGGATTTTTAGTGGGCTTTGACAGGTAGGCAGCTGACAGCACAGGAGGTGCTGTTCTCACACAATTTTGGGTTGTCTACTTCCATCAGACTGGGAAGAACAGAACTCACAGAGCCTGCAGAGTGGACATGGGTGCTTTGGGCAATCCTTTGCTGCACTGTTTCAAGGTTCCAGAGGAGTTCAGTTCAATCAGCTTGTCAGAGCCAGTGGCTAGCTGGTGGTTATTTTATCAGCGTATCTGGTCCATCAGTAATCATGTAATGCATCCAACCAGTGCTCACTCCCACCACTAAAAGCAAAATACATCTGTCCTGTGTATGATGAGCCACACAGCCTGAATACTCCTACATCGGCCACTTTTTACTACCAGCCTCTTTCTAGCTTTGATGGAAGATCTTGCTTACCTCTGCACGCTGCTGTGCTCAGTTTTATTTGGTCTTTGCTGCTTCCTTGCACACAGCAGAAGACAAGACCTGACATCTGGATAAATGAGGGCAAATTCCTGCTGTGACCAGGGAAAGAGGGCGGGGAATCATAGGAGGATGTATTGGAACTCAACCCACAGAGGAGCTGCAATCCCGGACTTACTGAGAATAATCTGTCTATTTTTACGTCCTCCTTAGCACATTGTTTTTCTTTGAGTTCCTGACGAATTTGTGGTCTAGATACACTCATTCAGCAAACAGATGATGTGGCTCAAGTTATTACTCCTCTCTCCCCCACAGCTTGTTCAACCCTGAGAGCTCAGCTTGAGCTTCTGCAGGAGGCAGCTGGAGGTGAGCCATCCCATCCTCTGCTGAAGTAGCTGAGGACCTTTTGCCTGTTCTGCTCTGGGGACTCTGTCCTCAGGGCAGCAGTCTCCAACAGAAAAGCAAAACTGGGCAGTGAAGGAGCTGCCTGAACCACCACCACAGCTCATGGCAAAATAGTCTCGAAGTCTTTTCTCCTACAATTATTTTTTTTTTTTGGTTGGTTGGTTTGGAAAGGGAGAATTCTCTACCATTATTAAGCAAAAGTACCCATAGAAGTATACCTCGCCCTACTTCAAGGCATTTGCACATGTAAAGGGGCACCACAGTGCCCAGTGTAGATAAGCACACATGTAAACAGGTGCCAGAATCCAACCAAATTCAGTGCAATTGCACCCAAGTGGAAGCAGACTGCAGGCGGGGCAGAGCTCAGAGGCAGTATTCAATGACACCGCTACACCAACAGGAGTCTGAGGCTGAGTACTCAGCTTTAATGGAATAACACGAGAAGAAGCATTTACAGTTATTATTCATGTACTTAGCACCTGGAAGCAAAGGGCTCCCATGTAACCTAGCAGTACTGCTGAGTTTGGGAATTCCCTCCCCTCACATGATGGATGCATTATGCCTCCAGGCTATAAGAGCAGAAATCTTGCAGCTGGAGGCATTTCTCCTGTACAGTGTGGAAGGGGCTTGCCCTGCAGCTTGCAGAGGGCAGGCACAGGCCTTTCATCTCATTGACATGTGAGCACAAGGCAGATTGGACCCCTTCACCCGGGTGCTGAGACCAGCAGACAGCAGGTCTCCGAGTTCAGGCCCAGCAAGGACAGTTCACAGCTAGGTGATGCAACATCAGCATCAAATGGGTTTTAAAACCCATTACATTCAGGCTGCTTTCTTACTCCATAACACATATATTGCCAGATATTTTATTGTATATCTGAGTCACCAAGCACTTTCATACAAAAATTTGTCAGCATACGTACAATTTACAGTGTTGTCTTTCATTACAGTCTTGTAAGTGAGTTTGTGTTTGTGACTGGCTTTCCTACAGATGTCTGAAGACCGGATACTAGTCAGGAGATGAACACAGCACCAGCATCAGCTAGGCTGGTTTCCCTCGTACCTCCTGAGCAGAAGGTACCCGCCCATCAGTGGCCCCTTTGCAGGGGCTGCTGACAAAGGCTAATTAGTCCCAAATCTAGTGGCTTCCTGACACAGACACATGACACTGGAGTCAGACCACCAGCTCTCTTCTCACAAGCCACAGAACATGCATCAGAGGGGAAAGGGTGTTTTGCTCATAACACAGAGGTGAAAGGCCCTGGATCCTGTTACAGATCCCCCAGGCCAGCTAGTCTCCTTATTTACATTTTTGTCAGAAAAAATCAAGGATGTTTTTACATTTGTGAATGGAAAGGCAGTCACAGAATTGTGTGCAAAGTGGTATTTCTTAGTTCCCCATCTGATTTAGCTTTGGATAACAGCCAAGAAAGGAAGGTAATTGCCAGCTCTCCAGCTGTGAACGCAGAGCCAAGCTGAACTAAGGCTTTCCCTGGTGCCCGAGAGAAGTGATGGGGAGTCTTGGAGTTCCTGAAGTCACAGAGCTGATTACTACAGCATGCAGACCAAGCAGCTCTGAGCTAACATGAGATCAGTGGTTGCCAGTATGTGTGTATTACTACAACTACGAGTACTTAAAATAACCTGGGAATGATCCTCTTACTATGCCAAAGTAAATCAATACGAATACCTCATAGAAAAATAACATCAATACTTCTATAACAGCGAGCTGAACAGCATCAGGCAATATTCCCTGGCTTAGTGACTCAGTGACTCAGCCATCATGATGTTCAGCCACTCACTAGACTAGTTCTTGGCATGGCTTTTGCCTGGCCATCTAGATTTTTGCCAGGGGAGGAAAAATCAGAGGAGAAGCTAATACAGGCCTGGGAGCATTGGTGGCCCAGCCTGGGTGCACACCACTGCTTTGGGAAACAGGAGAATTCCCTTTGTATCTCTTTTATAAGCTTCTATGTAGGTTTATAAAGATAAGAAATTATATGTGCAAGGCGTTGCACACCAGCTGGCTCAATGCCCAAGGACAGTCCCAAGCCCATATCACTCAGGATGACAAATACAGCCTAAATGTCTGGTTTCAAACAACAGTACAGGGCTGTGGTGCCCAGCCACTTGTTGCTGTAGCAGGAAGCCTCACAGCAGCTTGCAGAAATCTACCTCTTCTCTCTACGATCAGGGGCACATCTATTTCATATCCACCATGCAGGTACTCTTTATTTTACAACAGTGCTGTCACAAACAGGTGGGCCCCCCATTACTGGCCCTCTTTTCCCTCTTACAGGGGAAAACTGCATTTTGGTCACAGGATGTGGTGGGTCATGTGACATATGCCGTGTGGTCCTTAGAAAGAGGCCTGGAGGAACTGTGCTAAGGGTTGTCCCTCTCTGTTTGTCTGCCTCGTGGCCCAACCCCAGTCCAGCTGTGAAGGTTACTAAAGAAATTTTCCCTGGGTGCAGGCTAGAGGTGGGATGAACAGTTCTGGCAGGGCTGTTTTGGACCTATATTCAGTGCAAGGTCTTTGATGTGTGTTTTCCTTCTGAAGGCTTTTAATCCTGTCAGCTCACTCACAACACCACAATATTTTTCTCTCTTTAAGGAACTGATTTAAAACTCACTCTTTTATTCAGACTGAAAATCAGCACCCCTTATTTCAGCTCCATTCTGGGTTATCCACACCTGTGGCTCCTCTTACTGCTCTCCCTTTGCCTCTTTTCCATGCTCTGCCTCCTCCTTGTCCTGAGCTTTTCTGCCTTCTCATACTCATCACTGCCACTTCTCCTCCATCATCTCCCAGAAATCTCCTCCAGCTCCTTCCTCCCCACCTCTCATTAGCCAAACCATTTTTCTGTGTCGTTGTTATAACTGCCTGCGGGCAGGATCCCAGACTTGACTCTGCTGAAGCATGCAGGAGTCCTGCCATTGACTTCAGCCGAGCCAGATTTCCCCCGAAGGGTTTTGATGATTTCCCATTAGCTCTTCTGTGGGGAAAGGAAGACATGCGTGCGAACCAGCTCCTCCACTGGATTCATCAAAGGCCAGCAGTAGCTGATGAGTGAAGTTCAATTAAGATGTGATTATGGAATCAAGCATACATTTTAGCCCATTTCCTCTAAATAGGCCTATCTTTCTGAGCTTTCAAGTTGATTTTGTTCATGTGTAAATAGTTTGATGCTATAGAACCCACACAATCTCCTCTGTTTGGTTTAGTATGTTTAAAGTTACAGGAAAAGCTACTAGAAATGATGGCTGCAATCTGCTGCTTTGGCCCCAGTATCATCTGTACTAGATGGCCTGAGTTTCTGAACTTTACAGCACCATAAATTTGTGCAATTATAAATGTAGAGGCAAGAATTATGTAGCCTCAATGAAAACATCTGAATTAACATTTTGTAATGACAAATAGATTCCCATAAAATCTGCTAGAGAAATCTCCAGAGAGTAGCTCTTAAACAATAACCAGCAAATATATATATATACCCTATATGGCTAAAAGCATTATATAGTGCATCAGGATGTTATTGCTTTTGAAATGGTGTAGATCAGGGTATGACTATAAGATCTTAGGAAAATGTTGGGTGAAACTGTTTAATGCAGGAAGCATCCAAAGTGAGCCTGAGAACAAATGCAGCGCTGAGGCTCCTTAAAAGGAGGCTGTGAGGTCTAGTTGCTATAATGGCACTGGAAAAAAAAAAAAAAAGCTATTAAAATACCCTTTGGCTTATAGAAAACATTCAGCTCTCTGGCCTTTTTGCCACTGCTAGGTAAGGAACTTCATCTGCTCCAGTTTAAGTTGATGGTTACGTCCTGATTGACTTAAACAGGGAAATGGCTGGGACACGAATGCAGGACGGGAGGGAGCTGAGAGGGAGCTGATTGGAAATGGCTTCATATTTCTGTCAGAGCAAAGGAAAATATCTGTAAACAATTTCCTTCTAAGTCTTTTAGAACCAAAGTGATTAATGGAAAGCAACTGGAAGAAAAGCAACAACCAACCAACTGAACGGAGCAAAACAAGCAGAACATTTGCACAACGGTCTTTCCAGGGCAGCTAAAATGTTTCTCACACCTATCTTTACTTTATAATGCTATCTAAAAGTGAGTACATTGAACAGATAGATTTTTTGCTTATTTTCATAACATCATCTTCCCTATTTCCTTTCCTGGATTACTATGGCAGCACAACATGTAGTACGGAGTTCAGTAAGTTTCAGCTGCTTCAACAATCATTTAATCTTCTATCCTTCTGTTGTGTCTGTTAAAAAATTAAGGCACAATGAGTGTGTAAGCAGAAATAGTAATTGCAAACACATTCTGTTTATCCTGCAATGTGTAAATGAAGAAAAGATAGTGCTTAAAAGGAAAGCAGTCTTTTCTTCTGAAAAAAATGAGACCTCTAATGTTCTTATCATCCCTGCTCTTATCTGGTACAGAGCGCTTTCAATCCATCAAGACAGTACTCTTCTTGTCTAATCGAGCTGCTGAGAGATAAGAGGTTTTAGGGTTTCCTGACCATTGTTTGAACCTTTCTCTTTCTAGCTCAAAGAAGAAAGTCTTGAAAGTTATTAAAGCTCCGACTGTAACTAATTAGGGAATCTGAGGCATATTCAGTTCAATGCAGAGGTTAACGAATAGGAAAACTCCGAACCACTGCGGAGATGACCTTAATGGGAGCTTCAGATATGAATTAAATTTAATTTGAATTAAAGCTGTAGTAAGCTAGTCACTGGAGATTTAGCTTCTTTTCTTCTTACTTGGAAAAGCTCAAAAGCCCGCTGTTAAACATGCAAAGACAAAAAACCCAGACCTTAAAAGGGTTGCTCACTTGTATCTATTTTTATCAGTTTTGAGACATTTTAGTAGAGATGAGCAAATGGCTGGGCAATTAGCAGAGTGAGTTACTTGTTTAGGTTTATAGTTGGGACCAACGTGGGCAAAGGCTCTGACTGCAAAGGAATTTTATTTTTTTTAGCTTTTGTAATTAGCTCTTACAATTTAAAATTAAATACCTCTCACAGCATAATATGGCATTCCAGAACGAGAGCATTACAGTCGCTAATTTTATTCCTTTCTGCTATAATGTTATTTAGTTATGTGAGAACTAATTTTAACCAAACACAAAAGCCATGTAAAAGTGAAGTATGCTTGGCACAGACTAAGAAACAGTGAACAACAGATTCCACATAGTTGCCTGTTTTTGTTTTATCCCAACTGACTTTCAATTCCTCTGCCTACAATAGACTACCATTTAATTTTAGATCCTTTTAAAATGATTATGTCTCTCTTCATTTAATGGGAAATTAGGGAGGGAACACTTCTCAGAATTTAGCTTCCCACTTTTAAAATTAAAATTTTACTTGTTCCACAGTATTTAAAAATGTCATCAGGCTTTTACAATCTGTAGTTTGTTATGAATCACGTAAAACTCATTAAATGCAGCATTTTTCATCATGTCTTGTGTATATTAGTGAAATAATTACAAATGTGTTTCAATAAATCACCAGATCAACTGCCATGGCAAAGCCAACAGGAGAGTTAAAAAATAACTATTTTTTTTATGGTTTCCCACAGTAATGGATCCATCTGAAACTCCAGGCAATTTATTTATAGTTCCTTTTTAATAGTAGCTACTTAGTTGAGTTTCCGCCTTCGTATTTGGGTTGTTTCATCTAGATATGAGTATCAGTCCCAGCCTGATTGTTTGCATTCAACCCTAATTTCTCCCAGATTGTCCATGGAGCGTGTACATTACAGGGTTGTATGGCTAAAAAGAAACACACACACAAACCTAGCCCAATAACCTGCACAGAGGCAGGATCAAGTAGAGTAAACCCTCCTCAGAAGAGGGTCATCTGCCTGCTCTTGAAAATGTTCAATAAAATGCTTCCATACATCACTTGCCAGCCAGTGTTTCAGAGCCTTTATATTTTTAAAGTTTCTTCTTTTTCAATATAAAACTTTTGGATACAACTAGACTTATTCTCTACACAACCAAACACAGAAAACAATGGTTCTTTGAACTCCCTGTAGCAATACTAGTATACAAGAAGCATGCTCTGTTCTCCTTAATATTTTTATTTTTTTATTTTTTTAGGTATTAAACAAACTCAATTCCTTCAGACTTTCCATTTACGTGCTCTATACCCCTGCTCACCAGGCTTGAGCTTCACCAGCTCACATACACTAAGCCTTGCTGTATCACTCCTAATGAAAATCAGGCAACAAACAGAGAGAAATATTTAGAATGAGAAAGGTCATGCTTCACAAGTAAATGATATTCTCAATTCATATTTAATTTTAGCTCTGTCATAATCTCCAAACTCACTTTGCTTAACTGCTTGCATTGCCAATTGCTCCAGCCCTGCATTTGTGGGTTTGATCCTCTCCCTTAATAGTACTTACCATACTTGTTCATCTACCCAATTTGACAGACTTCAAATTCCCACCCTGTCCACCACCAAGTCATGGTCTGAAGACTGGTGCATCCGCCAGGGACTGCAGAAGTGCAATTCAACCCAGGGGTGGTCCTTTATATGCGTTCACCTGCACCAGGAGCTGCTTCTTTCTACAGCTGGGGAACCACTCCAAATCCTTCATTTTTCTGATGCAGTATAAAACATCCAAGCTAATGCTGAACTTTTTAATGCTCAGGAAATGTGGAGCTTATTCCATTAAGTACACAAAGCATCTAGACCTTTAAGAAAATGTTTAGAGAAACATTTTGGCTACAGGAAGTTGATCATAGGCACTAAAGGACGTTAATTAGAAAAAAGATAGAGACATAAAAGTAATGAAACTTGCTTTTACTAAATGTATTTAAGTTGTTCTTTTAATAATAAAAAACAGTTGTCTTCAAGATGGGATAACTTTTAAATATAAAAACATAACACACCACAGGGAACTGAAAGGAAAAACAAATTTAATTACATATTCAAGGCCATCCAAACCGCCCACCCACATATTAAGTGTTTGCTGGCTACAAGGACACTATGGTTATCATGGCTAAAACAATGATCTTCTTTTGAAAAGTAAACACCTTGATTAAAAAAATATATATATGTACATATGTATATATATGTTACATGCAGCAAATAATCAAACCACTGGTGTTAAATGTTCAGCTGCCCAATTCACAACACCAGGGCTGCAGTGGGGATGAGGAGCTGCACCCAGGCACAGCCACGGCTGGTGCAGGGGGAGCAGAGCTTGGAGCCAGGGGTGGCAGGATGTCCAGGGATGGGCTTGCAGAGAGATGCATCCATCCTGGTGAATTAAACGTGGGATTTAGTGGTACAGACAGTCAAGCTCTGGTGTCTGGGAGCGTTCCCTGGCATTGCTTTGTTTTGTTATATAGATGTAGCTCTTAGGAGCTGGCTGTCATTTTGACAATGGGCTTGAAAGAAGTGAAGCAAACTGCCTCCAGTGTACCATGGCAGAAACCCATGGCAAAGTTAACGTAGAGCAACTCAGCATGAATGAAACACTGATTAATATGCAGTCCATGTGCCACAATACGTGGCTGAGCCTACTGGTACTTCAGAATTACAAACGCTGAGGAGCTGAAAATTTCAACAGGCAGAAGAATGATCCTAGCAGGGGTGTGCACAAAAAGAATGTTCAAAATACCTCTGAAACAAGGTGTCCCTCCCTCCTGCACTCAGCAAAGTTTGCAGGTGGTATGGGGGAATTTACCGAATGGGAAGAAATAGGTTGCTGCAGTAAGAGAGATGAAATATTTGCTTTTTACATATATGCATGTAATGTACATATGCATATAGATATTTGTATACATATATACATGGCAGCAGTGTTTTAGTAAATGAAAAGTAGAACTGCTAGCAGCTGATAGCAGCTTGGTCATCTCAGAGGAATACTTTGTTATGGTACATACAGGCTAAAGCCCTTTGGAGCAAGCAAACAAAGGGACCAATGTAAAGCACATTATCCTGGTATCTGTGGAAATTCTGAGAGGACAGTGATCTTAATTCATCAGAGAAGTTTATTTCATGGTAGTGGATATAGTCCTCCAGACAAGCTAACACCAAAAGTGACAAAAGCAATCTGTGAAATTGCCATCCATGAAGCCACAATTTACAGAAGCAGAGAAGCCAGGAGGACCAATTGCTGAGATTTTGTGGGTGTGAGATTTCAGAGGTTTGTGAGGGTGCTGCACCAGATGAAAGGCAGAAATATCAACAACAACAAAACCAGCAAATCTTGCAACGGCAGGCATTCAAAAGCCCCCATACCGAGTGAAAGAGACATCAAGTCTATTTGAAAATTAGCAAAGGTAGCTGGATGCCAGCAAAAATAATTTCTTTGCAGAGATGGAGCCAAACTTTTGGAAACAAACTGACAGACTTCTGAAGGAAGCACCGGTTTTAACTTGCCATGGCAGAGGAGTCCAAAATACCTGTTGAAGCAAGCAAATAAATAAATAAATATAATTTTAAAAAAGTCTTTACGAACTTAATTGCTTGGAAGGAGCGAGGGACGGGGAAAGCAAGTACCAGCAGCAACAACATAACAACGTTCTTGCACCCCCTCATTCCTGAGGACATAGAGGCCTAATGCCAGGTAGACACAACATTGCCACACTGCAAAGTCTTGCTTTTGGCTGAAATGAAAATATGTAGTAATTCATTAGGATGTAGTCATTTCAGTGAGAAAAACTACTTAAAAATGTGGAATAGAGTGTAGCTAAGCTCAACTGGTAGGTGTATATGCCTGTCTTCAGTAATCATTCAAATAGTTGCTTCAGAAGAAGCTGGAAGAATTAAGGGGGTTAAAGATAAAGGCCAATGGATACTACAGGCTTAGCTGTGCAAATAATACAAGTGGTGCTGGTATGGCAATGACCGCATTAGGAGAAATACTGTGGAGTGAGTGCGTCCCTGGTAGTCAAATGCCTTCCCTCCCAGAAGCCTGAGCCATGTCAAGCTGAGGGCATGCTTGGCTCCTTCTGATTTACCAAATCTGAGCCTGTTGTCTTAGAGGTGTACGGAGACTGAAGAGGTGGCCGGTGGGACCTCAGAGCTCAGGTGTCCAGTAAAGTCCATTCAGATGCATGTGTTTTGCCACCACCAGCTGGGTGTCCCATGCTGACAGAGCTCCTGATAAATGTAAGGAGCTGGAGGGTGCGGAGCACTTTCCGAGAAGTCTTTTCCATTTTCCTGAGTGTCTTTTCAGTGGTCTCAGGAGCACTGCACAGACATCCGGCTGCAGGAGGTCCCTGTTCTTCCACTGACCTCCGGAGAGCTCAGTTTACATTAGCAAGGGATTTTGCCAAATTCAGTTCCTAATTGGAAAGATTTCAGTTACTTGCCAAAATCTTTCTGAGGTATATACACAGTTTCTTTTTCCAGGAAACCAGGGTTTAACCTGCAGACATATACATTTTATGCCTTAAAAGCAGAGGTTTGCTTGCTTGAGAGAGACAGAGAGAAGGACACTTCACATAAGAGGTCTAAATAAATATCTAAGTAGTCATGTTACATACATAAATAGATGGAGATCCTCTGAGGGGTAAGGGAACATCAGTTTGCCCCTGCTAAATTCAACTCCTTCATTCATTCAGGATACACAGTTAAGATGTGAAGGTCTTGGTCAAAAGTGGATTAATGTGCTTTAAAACAGCTGGACTCATCTGGTGTTTAACTAGGAATTCAACCTAGTATTTAACCAGGAGAGCAATATTAGATGAATTTAAAACTTTTAAAAATTATTTTTATTTTTTTATTCATAGTAAATACTGCAATGCAATTTTCTGAAGGAAAAAAAATTAAAAAAAATGAAAAATCAATACACTAGACTACCAGAAAGATTCCTGATTCTATAGTGAGCTACTAAAATCAATTTTTATTCTTGCTAATATTAATTACAAATGTGGCTCCTGGATGATCTCCTAAAATCCTTGTGATCTTGGAGATAATTTACTATCCTTAGATAGCAAAATATCCTTTGATTGCTTTTGTCATAAGTCATAAGCAGGTCTGCAAGGGAGTAAAAGGTGCCTCACAAAAAAGCTCCGGAAGTCCTTTCACCTAGAACCCCTTTTTGCAGAAACTCACCTTATGATTTTTACTGCTGGGAATGTCTGGGAACAACTATGTGCTTTCCAAACTGGGAAACCATAAATGAATGAGGCATTTGGCCAAACTGCTATGCATTACGATAAGTTACAGTCAGAATGTGCACTTACACTCATAATATGGTCTGAGAGGGATGTTAGTGCTAGCACCAGATTTGCTTACTGTACAGCTAAAATGTGCCCTTGTAAAATAATGTAAATCCATGAGGATTTGAAGATAGAGAGCACTTAAACCAACTAGATCCTCTCCATGCCAATACAAGATTGTTCCCTGCTATACAGGTGGGTTACTGTTTCTTTTCACCTCCCCCTGACTTTTGTATTTTTTCAGATGGATGTGAAATATCTAATAAGTAGCAAGAATCCCTGCAAAACACAGAACTGTGACACCGGGAAGCACCAGAACTGACTGTTGTTTTTTCTGAAAGAAAGAAGATCTGGTTTTGGAGTAAGCCTTCAGACACCAAGATTTTTGCCTGTGAGCATAAAAAACTACACACACACATTTTGGGCTACAGCAATGCTGAGGGAAGACTGCTGTAATTAATGCAATTAACAGAAATCCAGTGGCACGCCGATTCCAAGCTGAACTTGATGGCAATCCCTCCTTCCAGGGAAGGTCTCCCCAGCTCCAGATGCAGCAGAGCAGTCCAAGAGCTCCTGCGGTTTGCCCAGCCACCAGCAGCACGGCTCACATTCCCTGATGCTGTGTGTGTCACGACCAGGCTCATGAAATTGCGCAGAGCAATCAATACCTTCCACCCGCAGGGCCACAGCATTTCTAGCAATGCCAGTGGCAATTCTAGGAAGGATCCCATGCGTGAGTGGGGAGTTTGCTCCTGCTGGGAAGCAGGAAGCACCGAGGGATTTACAAGGAGGGGCAGCATTTCTCAATATGAAAGTCATTCAGGAAGTCTCGTTTCCAAGAACCAGCTGGTAAAAAGTTCAGAGCACCCCATTCACATCTGTAGCACTCTACAATTAGTGTGACACTGCTCGTGCACCCATAAAATAACTGATATGGTCCTATTTATTTGCATCACTGATTGAGCACTTTGTCATTGGGCTTTAGAGGGGGAAACCTAGGTGGGGACACAGCTACAAAACTAGGGACTGCTGGCACTGTAAGGTGACCTAGCTCTCCTGTTTAGCCAGCAATGGCCTTAATGTCAAAGGCATTTGGAACAATCATTACTGGGTAATCAGTAGCCTGAAATATATTAATTGGTGAGACTCTGCCCAGGCTTATTCTGTAAAGCTGTCTTAGAGCTGCCAAAATATTTATCAGACACCAAGAATGTCAGCAAAGGAACACACAGCCTCCAAAACCTTCCCCACTGTTTTTTCTGTGCCATGTGTGTGGAAGTGAGCACAGCTCCCACCAAAGCATGAGCCCGCACCAGGAAATCCTGTTCAGACTCTAAAATGAAGCCTGCTTTTTCCTGCCTGCCCCAGAGAGCCTCTGTGCGGGAGCGACGGGAGGTCTTCAGCGCGGTCCGCATTAGAAGAATACAGCTGCTCTTTTTTAACAGGGGGGAAAAAGGAGGCTTTTATGGCTATCCCTGAAGCGAGGCCTCTTACAATGCATCGCAGTGTCTAAACAGACCGACGTGCCGTGATCCGACTTGGCAATAATGAGGGACTTGTATTCCTCGGGCTCCGCGGACTGGCTCGCTGTGTCGGACTGCAGACATGGGCTCCACTTAGAGCAGCGTGCGTCCAGAAACCTGTGACATTTCAGTGGGGCCGAAAATTAAAATCCTCTTTTACCATTGTCCCTGTATTTACCCTTTGCTTTGGTCTGTTTCCATAGCAATACAAATACAAAGTTGGAGGGGGGAGCATGGGGAGTGCACAGCCGCCGTTCTGCACACAACCACGCCCCGCCGCGGCCCCGGCACAGCCGGGATGTGAGGTGTGGAGCCTGCACGAGGTGTGGAGGCTGCACGAGGTGTGGAGGCTGCACGAGGTGTGGAGGCTGCAAGCCCAGCCCTCCAGGAGGGAAGGAGTCGCAGGGACTCGCTCTGAGTGCTGCTGGACACACAGGGTTTTGATATCATAGCGTGAAGCGCTGTCTGTGGATTCCTGGCTAGCTGTATGAATGTATTTATTGGGGTGCTCACTGTTCGCTCATGGGGAGGGTGCACAGCTAAGTGAAATGCAAGATTGTAAGAGGAACAAGCCTCTGTAAGAGAGGGGGTATCTGTTCAAAAAGTAGATCCCGGAACAAAGGAAAAAGCTGAAGACAAAAGGCTCAGGATAACGTTTGCTTCTTCCCTCTCCTTCTGTCAGCTTTCACTGACACGTACATGGAGGTGCAAAGATAAACACTACAGGTCTGATGCTGGGTCTGCTCCAGTCCTGTGTGGGGCAAAATCCCTTCTGAGTCAAGTGGATCAGATTAAAAAACAAAAATCAAACTGCTGTCCAAATGTTAGTTCTGCCATCAGCCATTTCCCCGGATACGTGATGAACTCTGGGGAGTTTCTACCTGTCTGAGTTCAAACACAGCAGTCAGCCAAGGCTGCTCCCCCATTATCCATGTACATCCCATCAAATTATAGTATTATCACAGGATAGTGTTATAGGATTAAAGGAATACATGGTACCTAAGACTTAGAAGTTAAACTTAACAGAGAAGTTAAAGAAAGTTCTACAATAGAGACTGAATTGAGGGAAAATAAAGAAAAAGCCTCCCCTCAAAACAGTGTTTACAATGTTCAGAAGCTTTTCAGCATTAGTGAGTTTCAAATTACTAATACAATTCACTCTGCAGCTTTATTATTATCAGTTTAGTTGGAAGAGACCGTCTAGAGATCACTTAAGTCCATTCCCCTCCCCAAAGCAGGGCTAACCTCTGACTGTCTGTAGTGTTGCCCAAGGTTCGGATGCCCAGGGTGCCATGGGAACCCCCAAGAAAGGCATTCTCTGGGAACCTGCTCCACTGCTGAACTCTCACGGTGAAAATCCTTTCACAGTGAAAACCTCTCACTCTCACAGTGAAAACCTTTTCCCATAAGTCCAGTTTGAATTTCCCTCTTGTACCTTGTGGCTGTTGCCTCCCATCATTTATTTGTCTCCCTAAGGAGATACTGGTTCCATCTTCTTTGCAAATCCTCTTTATGTAGGGGAAAGGAATCTCCTAGCATGCACTAGCAAACAAGGACCAACTCACAGGCTGTCTTCTCAGCTCTACCTGTCCATACCTCTAGAGCATGTTAGATGAACGTAAGAAGGTAGTTTGGCCAATTGCAGGTACACATCAGATCTGTCTTTTCAAAACATTTAACACGTAAAATAATTCATCAGTTATAATTCCTACTAAAGAAAAATACAATGTATGTTGCTGGTCATTGCAAATGAGTTCAAATTTATTACAAGACAGAAATGGAGGCACAGATTTTCTCCACATAAAGAAGTGATTTAACATAAGAATAAGAACAAAAACTTTCCTAACTCAGAACTGTTTTTTTTTGTTGGTGGTGGTGGTAGTGTTTTTTTTTTTTTTCTTTTCTTTAAAAATACACATGAACAGCAACAAGAAGTTGTCTCTGTTTGCTTTTAGTAAGTTTGTTTGGGTACCAGGAGTATCTCTCCTCTTTGAATAATTCGTCTTGTTTCTTGGGGAACTAATTCAGCCTGCAGTGATTTCTATGCTGTCAGAGGTAGACTGCCTCTGGTATCCCAGCTGGTTTCTTCAAGGCAAATATGGGCATCCTTATAGTTCATAGCTTATAATATCTAATTTATGAAACATCCAATAAATCAAGTGCTTTGGTGGAAAGAGGCAACTATGTACCTAATCGAGAAAATTGTAGAGGAAAAAATTGCAACTAATCCATTGTTTGGGATGGATAGAGAATAAACTTCTAGGTTTGGAGCATGTTTAAGTCATTTTGGGTTTTAGAAGAGACCTTCTATTACAAACATAAAAATACGCCTCAAGACCGTTGTTCTCTGATATTAGATGCATCTCAAACGTCTTGTCAGCACTTTTTCTCAGCAAAGGGATGTGGCTTACCAAAAAGAGGAACAGGGTATTTTCCTTGCTATTTCCAAGTGGGGAACTCATGAGGGTATTTCTGCCAGTTGCAAACAGATCTATAACCTTTTATTAGCTAAAAGTCTTGTTGTGCAAGCAGTTGTATATTTTGTTTGTATTTAGACAATGAGAAGACATTCAAGCTGCATGAAAAGTCTTTGACCTTCTCTTGAAGAAATAAGTGTATTTTTTTTCCCTGCAAACAGCAAGAAATTTTGCTGCAGGACATGATAAATAATGGAATTAATTTTATTGAAGCTAAAATTATATTTTATTAGGTTGATCGAGTGTCCTTTTCCAAGGATTGAGAACAATGGCACATGGCATTTGTAGCTCTGTGATTTATATGGCCACATGTGAATGTAAATGTCCTGGGGCCCACACAGTGAGGATATATTTAAACCATAAGCCAAGTCCATCCTTCTGTTTCTGCAGTCCTATCTGATGCCCATGTTGGCATCTTTTAGAAGAATTTGGCATCTTCCTCGCGAGGGGGAGTGGAGAGGCAGGTGACCTATTCTCCATTATCACCAGTGATAGGACCAGCAGGAATGGTGTTAAGCTGAGGCAGGGGAAGTTTAGGCTAGACATCAGGAAGAGGTTCTTCACCGAGAGGGTGGATGCACATTGGAACAGGCTCCCCAGTGAAGTAGTCACTGCACCAACACTGTCTGAATTTAAGAAGCGATTGGACTGTGCGCTTAGTCACATGGTCTAAACTTTTGGGCAGACCTGTGCGGTGCCAGGAGTTGGACTTGATGATCCTTATGGGTCCCTTTCAACTCGGGATATTCTATGATTCTATGATTCTATGATCTTACATCAGGCTCATTGACTTCTCTCATGTGTCCTGCTAAGAAAATAGCCCTTCCTGGTGAGGACATTATGGATGTATGTTTAGACCTTCCAGTCAGGGGCTAGGGGAAACCCCTGTGTTTCATAAAACATCAGCGCCTACTCCAGAGCTTGAACAGAAATTGATGGAAAAAGCAGTTAAGCTGTTTCAGCCAAAATTCAATGCTGTATTTTGAAGATGATCTGTGAGGTTTAGGCTTGGGTAGGAATCTCTCTAAATTTTCTGCAAAACAAGAAAAGAAAAACAATTATCGTGTCTATGGTGTGCAGGTTTACATTGGGAAGAAAAATGAGCAATCTATTTAAGCACACTAAGCTTTCCCAGAATTTCTTTCCATTCTTGATTCAAGAGGAGAAGAATTTTGCTATATTCTGCTATTTTACCACTCAGGAAAAATCTTCCTCATGGCTACAATAACATCCCCATCCAGATAATAACTAGCCAGGGCATTTCTGACCCATGCAAGACTGTCCGCACTGCAGGTGATTTGCACAGGGAGTTGGGGTTTCCCAATGAAAGGAACAGAAAGGAACCAAGACATTTTTGCAAGCACAGTGTGCAGAAAGCACACCAAGCCCTTATAAACACCCTGCCAGACAGGTCACAACAGGACACACACACAACAGGACACACGTTGATAATACAGGCTGTCTGTTCACATGTCTCTGGACCAGAGCACCAGGCTCTGATGAGGGCCTCAGACTTTTTTTTTTTTTTTTTTTTTGACATTTCCTTTCTGCAGGCTTCCCTACTCTTGTCTGAAGCTGAAAGGCTCCTCTGCCTCATCTGCATACACGATGGAAACAGATGAGTCCCAAGGGAGAGCAGAGCAACCTTTGCACTTCGGCTGCTTGGCAGAAGTGCAGCAGAGCCCTTCAGATCCTCCTCCAGAGCCTGGAGGAGCCCTGGGAGGTTGACAAGGTTCAGAGGGGTTTCCTTTCCTGTTCTTCGTCCTGCAAAGAGAAAGTGCTGGTGACCAAATTAGAAAAAAATATAGCACTCCCCAGTTGCTGGCAACATGCAAAAGACAGATTAATAATTTACTGACACTTTTTTCCTTTTTTTTTTTTTCTTCTTTTGCTTATTCCTCAAACTTCAACACAATAGTACAAAAGAGGAGAGATGGAAAAATAGTTTTTCTTAACAAATGACTTGTTAAAAAGCAAGATGTTTCTTGAAAAATCCCAAAGATGACATAAAAGTGCACAGCTGGTTAGGAAATTAGAGTGAAATTGCAGTAAATTCACCTATACTTGTATTCCATGTGGGCTTCTTTTCTCCTTGAGTACTGAAAATATATATACATGTCTGTAAAGCTCTTATTTCTTTAACCCTGTGAACATTCCTGCAGGTTCAGAGCCATGTTTTTGAAAATGAAGACCTAAATTTCTGGAATTTATCAGTATAGTTACCAAATGTGTTCAGTGTTCACACCTTATCTGTTTTGTCACAAAGTACAATAAGTTGAACCTGTGAAGGATGGTGCACTCAGTAACACATGGAATAATTTTGGATTAAGTCATGAGAGACTCAATTCAATCGAAACAGTCATGATTTCAATGGAGATCTGATCACATCGGTCACTCCCTTCCTTCCCTCCATCCCTCCCTCAAAAGTTAAATGAAAAGACTCTAGAAGAGGGATTAGGAGAGTTCTGGGCTCTCAGGAGGTGGTCCCTGTAGCAGGAAGAGTTGAAGAAATGATGTAACAGAGCTCAGGTTCTTTCTTAATTGCAAGAAGTTATGACCGACCCAGAATGTTCATGCCTAGATCCTCAAAGATATGTAGAAACTCTGATTGGAGTCACTCACGCAAATAGGAGGACGTTTAATCACCTTTGTGAGGTTTAATCACCTCTCCTAAACCTAATTTTCTTCCTCCAATTCTGCTCATCACCTTGGAGAGACCTATGTCAAGTAGTGCTGAAGTAACACACAAGGGTGAACTTTATGGCCAAACTGCTAAATTTAAAAATATGAGGTTCTCAACACAAGTAGCCTAATCATAACCTGTTGATTTTAGTTAGAAATATGAATATGGCATCCAGAACATTTTTTTGAGAACTTAAGTATGCATATAAATTATTAAGTTTTGTGGCCAGTACTGAGAATTCTTGCTAACCGAATCAGGAGAACAGTAGAAATTAAATATTTTTAAAACAGATTATAAATTGACTATCTTTTGGAGCTGGAGTTGCCTGGAGGAAGGGATTTTTGGTATAGCACACTAATAGCTAGACCTCAAAACAAAGTGAAACTTGCCAATTGAAAACTTGAGCCTATACAAAGTCATATAAAAGGAAGGCATGATCATAGAAATAAAACACCACCAGTTGGTGAAACTCTTAAACTACAAGGATAAATAACTACATCTATGTATTTGCACAGACTGCTGTAACACAGATATTAGCTGAAATGAGGACATCCGTGTACTTCTCTAATATAACAATACTAGTATCTGAGAGGCACAAACAACTCCAAAATAGCACAGGCTATTTTTGTTATCACTGTCTGCTCAGGTAAAACCAGGAGGAGTAAGATATTCGTGTACAAGAACATAGGCACTACAGTTACCTGGTGGGTCATGTCCAGTCTCCTGTTATCACAAGAAGCCATGCTGGGCAATCTCTCTAATAAACAAATTAACATTCTTCTTAAAAAGAAATACAGTTCAGAATTAATGATCTGAATAGCAGCTGGCACACTCCCACACAAGAGGACTGTTCTCAGTGTCACCTGGGGGAGACTTCTCCCCATGATCGACTTCGAGATGGGCAAGGAGAAACCCTAACGCCTGAAACATCTAAATTCAGCTTGAGAATTGACTTCTATATGTCACTATATATCTATATATATCACTTGAGTGGATTCATGATGTACAAAAGGAGTAAGAAATTCCAGATCTGTTGTTTTCCCCAACTTATTATTTGAGATACGAGATTGTGCAGATAGAGAATAATGTACATTTATTTAAGCAAAAAGAATGGTTAAATTCTCAAGAACAGGAAAATAAATTCACAAAACTCAAGCTAGCAGCATACCTGACACTAGCTCTCCAGTAGCTGCCAATCAAGGTATTTAAGGTATATGTCAGCTGCAGAAACATGGAGAACACGATATGTATTTGTTATTGTTGGATTTCTTGTATTAGCTATAAGGAGAAAGAGAGCTGCTAAAGCCATGGCACTTCGTAGATGGAAAAATGTGGAAGTCTCCATTGATGGCTGTACCAGTGATATGCTTCAAGTTAAGTAATTGTTGAACTTCCTGGATTATGGCCAAATTATTCCAAATAAAAGGATACATATAGATCACCTATTATCTTTAGGATTAAACATCAATACTTTGAGAATATAAAATGCTCCCCATATTTCAAGGGTAGTACTTACACCTTACTCCACTTACAGAGCATGATACCACTATACATGATGCTAGCCATACACCATTTCAGCCTCCACAAATGCACATTTATAATTCACACAGCCAAAAACTGTAGCTTTCCAGCTCACTCTAGGGTTGGATCCCTCAGTCATCTGTGTTGTATAGATGATGTGTGTCTCAAGCCCACTTTAGGAGTAAACCATTCAATTTTCCTATTGGTCTACACTGATATTCTAGTTTACATTAGAAGCACACGTTTGAAGCAAGTCTCCCAGTTGCTCCTGTTTGCTGTACTCTGGTTTACACCAGTGAGCAGTTTCCCAGTGCACACTAGTGTTTTGGGTAAAACTGGACTGGAAGCGTGCATGCCAGACACCTCAGCTGCAAATAGGGATTCAGTCCAGAACAAATCTAAGGGAACCCCCCTGAAACGTGCACAGAGTGGAGATCAGGAGATTCATCACTACTGACGGGCACTACATGCTAACGCAGATATAGCCTCTGCCATAAACTCAAGATGTGTTTCTGTACTATCCTTCATGCAAGTTAACTTATACATATCCCTATAGATGCATACAGATGTATTTGCATTGCTGGTCTCCCCTGCCTTCATGCAGTAGTAGACAGTACTTACAATACTGTCTGAGAAAACCTGGCACCCTCATCGCCTTTATGTGCTCCTATTGCCACACATCAGATCTTGCAACACCTCTGTTTTATGCCATCACTCTCCAGGGCATGTGAATTTAGTAGAGGAGACATAGCCAAGAGTGTTTAGCCACAGCTGCATTTGATATACACAAAAAAGATCTATTAGTGGGAGCTGTTTTTTCCTGAGCAATAAATAAATAAATAAAAATAGAAAATACCACAATCTGAAAGTATCTTTACTTCCTTGCTTTTTAACTTGACAGAATTACAGCCCTGAATCAGGCAAGAAAATCTAACTACCTCTAAATGAAAACAAATATCTGTCCAAACAAGGCTGCTCATTCACTCTCAGAGCTCAGCAGACAGACACCAGCTACTCCAACGTGATTAATCTTTGGGGGGTCTGTACAACAGACCTTCTCTGAACTCTTTGCAAGTGAAGATTATTTCTCTCTCCTTGAGTCCACCCTGTTTACATTAGCAACCCACAGACAAAGACTTAATTTTTGAACAGATATGCTCTGCAGCTTTCATCTTCCTTGTTTTTAGCCCATTTGGTTCACAACCTGGGACTGTATCCAGAGAATGATTAAATGAACAGACTTTCTCTTAGGTCCGCATGTCTGTCTCATTCCCCATTGATTTATATCGGATAAAATAATATATGACAAAATAGTTCAAAAAGAGCCTTCTGGGGCTGAGGAGATAAACTGAGGTAAGGAGGAACTGGTTCTGTGTCCCTCTTACTCCCTCTCAGGCTCCAACCCAGCCACACAGATTTTCTGTCTAGTGTCAAGTTCAGCAAACATCTGCACTTTCACAGGACACAGAACTGCTGAAGGCTCTGAAGTATTTTTTTTTCCCTGAACCTGTGAGCCTGTCTGCTTTCTACCTGAGAAAATATTGGGGTGTTTTTAGTAGTAATTCTCATAGATATATGTCCAGATAACTTTAGGATGAGCCTATACACTCTAAAGATATCTAGATGCTGCCTTACGAAGTATTTCTTGCATCTCTAGCATTGTCCACCCCAATTTACAGCATTTTAACATAGATTCATTGATTTCAGTCCTTTAATACCTTCAAATATATATTTTTACTTGTAACAATGGAACATATTGTAGAGTCATGATAAGAAAGAATCTTTCACCCCTGGACAAAGCAGAGGAAAACAAGGCACAACGACACCATAAAACAAGTCAACAAGCAGCTTAGCAGTAGCACACTGATCTTGTACTCCAGCTACTTTTTCTCATTTGGACACTAGTAGCCTTCCAAATCATGTCTTTATGGCTGCCAGCTGGCATGAAGGATACTTTGCAGAATGAGGCCTTGAAGAGATGAGTGGCATTTTGGGGCAGTTTCACTAGATGTGACAAAGCTGGTTAAGCTGAAGAAGAACTTTTGTCCACACAAGCAACCTTTTTGCAGCCACACATGCTGCATCTCACTATCCTCTCAACTCTGCAGGTACAACAATGTGCAGGGCTGGCACTGTCACCTAAATCCCTCACACAATCCTTAAAATATCTTCTGTCCCTGATGGAGAAAAGAGAGGGAAGAAAATGTCCTGGTGTTTGTCACCACCTTCTGTGGGTGTAAGGAACAGCCCATCGGCACCACGCTGATGCCTCCCTGTCATCATCAGGCTCCTTAATTCTCAAACTCATCACTGCACCCATGTGCATTTCCAGCAGCAGCACAGTCCGCAGTTCACACCACATCTCTGCCTTTCAGCTTCAGCTAAAGCCAGAGTGCTCACTTCCTACTGCAACATGCAGTAGATGAAGAACATTTTGCCCCCGAATTACCATTATTTGCTATCTTGGCTTCTATTTACCCTTTTTGCCTATTCAACATCTGACCTGGTTACTGAGAGCCTTGTCTTGCACCTGTCCCTTACCTAGAATATATTCCCTTCAAATAGCTTCAAGCTAACCACAGTAGCTCCATGTTCCAGAAGGAAGACGTGGAGCTTTCTCTTTTTTGGCCCAACTATGAGCTGCCTTGCTTGAAGATATCTCAGTCAGTTATGTAATAAAATTATTGGTTTTGGAAGGCGAGTCTACAGTGCTCCATCCCTCTTCTCAATTCATCTTCACTGTCAACAGCTCACAGATATATTAAGCATACTAAAGGTTCCTCCTTGTCTATGAGACATTTCACAGAGATCTATTGATGCTGGTGCCTTAGTGGTTTGAACACTGGTATTTCTAACTGTAACTGGAAAGCAAAACTCTTCCTAGTGTGGTAAATAGATACGAATAGGTCATTTTTGTGTTCTTAGAATGTAATTGTTTGTCCCTCTTCCACATAGCACCACACAGCCTCTTTCTTTCTTCTGCAGCCTCCACCCTCACTAGACTTTGCATCCTGTTTTTACATTAGTCAGTTCCTCAGTTTTACATAAATCATAGCCTCACGTAAAGACAAACATCTCTTGTTTCCAGGCTACTCCATAGATAGAAATAACTGGTCTGCAAGTGTTCATAATTTCTAAATGTGTTTTGGAAGGCTATTGGGCCCATTTTCAATTAATGGCCATTATTCCCAAGCAAAGACTACAAATTGCATCTCTTTAGCTGCAGTAGCTGCAGGAGTAATATGGCAGCAATTAGCACATTTTCAAAGGTGCCTGAAGTAGTAACAAGCTATCAATTCAGGCCTTGTGCATTTGGATTTTATTCTTTGCATTGGACATGACTTTAAAAACATTTTAGTACTATGTCGTAAGAAAACTGTATCTCCTTTCCCACCAGTCTGTTTCACCTTCCAATCAGTGTTACTTACTGACAAACTGCAACCCCTTCTGCATTTCTGATCACAATGGCTCCATTTAAGAGTTTCTTTATCAGCTAATATGTGTCAGAAAAATACATAGCATTTGAGACCTCAGGACTGAACTGAAACTCTTAGGACTTGGTGTTTCAGAACACCACTAACGTTAACAAATAGCCTTTATTCTTTAAGATATCTGGATTGGTTACTGGTACATACTAATTTTTGACAGCAGAACAATGCAGTCAAGTGTTGCAAAACTATGGAGGCATTAGGGCTTCCTGAAGTGTACTGGAGTATATTAATCACAGACCAAGTCAAATAAGAACTAACAGCAAGAATTAGGAATGGTGATGGAGAGAATGTTCACATTACTGGTAATGTAAGTCAGGATTATCTTCTGTGTTAGTATCTAGCTCCATTGTGAATTGGCAAACATGTTTATAAAGTTCACTGAAGCGTGGCTATTGTATCATGCAGTAGGTAAGCAATTATCTACATGCTTCAAGGAAAGGAGATGTGCTCTGCCACAATAGGACTGAGTCTGCCTAAACAGAATCTGTGGTAGACAATCATCCAGGAACATGGGAGTGGATGACATGGGACTATCTGCTGCAATAATGAATTATACCATGAACTCATTTTCACCTGAAACTTTAATGTATACTGACTTTTGCCAGCATCTGGGCCATACTGACACAACCAGTTCAGAGAATTCCTTCAGAATCCTCAGAAACTGCAATCTGCAGACCTTGTCAATAGTCAAAACAGGAAATGCTGCCTGCAGAGGAAATCCTCTTTGTATTTGTTGAAAAGGCTGACAGAGCAGAAATAAGGTGTTCGTAGCAGTTGGGCCAAGGCTGGGCAAAAGTGAGGTTCCTGTTTCTGCATCAGGGAGATCTCTGGGACACTTTGGAGGATACCTCCCATGACATCATTGAAAGACAACACTACTTTTGTGCAAAACGTCCTCTATTGTGCTCTAAGAAGCAGAGCTAAATTTGTAAAAACTAGGATCACAAAGAGAAGGTCTTGCCTATTGCTGTTATCTTGGCCTTCGTCCCAGTGTCACTCATCCCCTTATCCTGCCCCCTCTTGAATCGTGTCAAAAAAGAATATAGTCCATAACCATTTGGTCTGAACATACAGCACAGAAAAGAGCTCAAAGGGACTTGGATTTCTGGATTTCTAACATGATTTCCGTTCAACCACACAGTGAAGTTACCCCTCAACTGCAGCTCTTGGCCATGTGATGATGGATAATGTGCAAATGGATCAAAAAGGGCAATCCTTAATCCCCTCCCCAAAGAGAGATTGAATAAAGGGCAAGAAAAAAACATCTGGTTACAGGCAAATTGCAACACCTAACAAAACCTTCACATCTCTCTATTCAGTGCAACATGGCCACATTACCCATGTGTGCAACTATGGTCAGGATTTAGCGAGCTTGCTGGTTTGGGTATTGGAGAGTTGCCTGATATGCAAAAGATGAAAATAAGAGCAAACCATCTGCTATTTCCAAATTCAAGCTAATAAAACATAGCATGCGTGTGTTTTGGAAATGCAAGCAATATTAAGAAGCAATTTCAGAAATCTTAGATTTCAACAGCTTTGCTAGTAATTCTTTTCACCTCATTTTGGAGAATAAGGGAATTGATGGCCAAATCACAGCACAAAATTGTGGGAGAGACTAAATTAAAACCTTCTTAGAGGTAGGCAGTGAAAGGCTTTTATTTTCACTTATGAAACACAATTTTTGTATGGAAGCTAAAAGGTCCTGTGAGGCCCAGAGGAGTGATGTGCTAGAAAGCCAGGGCACTCTTTTCTCTAGTCCTGGGTGGTACTAAAGCTATTTGCAAAGGTGTAACTGTGTTCCCCTTGGAGTTAATTTTTAAATGTGTGCTTTTCATAAGGTGAAAAGTGGGACCTAGGCAGCTGGTTTATGCTCTAGAAACAGCTGTTCCACATCAAATGTTATGAATTGCATCCTCTGGAAAAGGATGGCTGCTTTCAGGAAACAGGCACGGGGCATTGGGAGACCATGGAAGACCATCTGGGATCACCATGGGAAGGTGTTGCTGGAGTAACATATGGGACAAAAGAGGGTAGAAATGTAGTGAAGGAAGGAGAAATGAGCGGGTAGGGGAAACACAAAAGATTTGAGTGCTGCAAATGGGGCAGGTAAGATGAGGTTGTGGAAGCCTACAAATTTGGCAGTGAAACTTGGGAGACATAAGAACCTGACTTTTGGTAAACTGAACAAAGATCTCAGTGGAGTTGAGATCCTTGCTTGTGCGTTTAGTATTGTTTGCAAATTTTTCACAGTATTTCAAGACCCAGCAGATATTAGATCATAAAACTATATATGACTAAGTCAGCTGAATCTTGGTGAAAAAAAACACAGACTGTTCAGAAAAATAACAAAACCCCAATCATTCCAGTAGTTTGAAAGTACTTGGGAAAAAAACAAACACGAAACCATTGGAGTGCAGGTAAGGTATTAGAAGGTACATGATAAATATATGCAAAGTGTATACGCTGGCACTGCCTTGTATCTGTCATATCTATATTTACAATACACAGCTATGACAGATAAACTCCTCTGACAAGTTACTGAAAAGCTGAGAACCTCAGCATCATGTGTTGTTACAGCAATACAGCAGAGGACTAGTACAACTTAACACTAAACTTTACACTTTCTTACACTGAAGAGTCCTACATAAAATAAAACAAAATGTTGAAAGATTGCTTGGCAAGTTGGCTACAAAATGAAGAAAACAGCTTGGTTTGACTGAAACTTGTCAAATATTTCAGCAGTCCTTTACTGAGAACACTGAGACCATGTTTTCTGTGCAGTTTGACATTCATCAATGCATAGTAACATATAGAGAAATATGGCAAGATCAATTATGACCCACAAATTTCTGCTGTTAACATGAAGTTATTGGCCTACCTCTGACAGTGAGCTGGAGACCAGCAGTGAAGACAAAATGAAGCCTCTGTGACTGCAGCAACACCATACAACCCCTAATTTTCTGACTGGAGGAAAAATGACTAGACCACATGAAAAGAATATTTGGTTTCTATCTATTTAAAAAAAATACTTACTTCAGAAACAGAAAGGAATTTTCTGTGGTCTTATCATAGCCTCTAGTGGATACATATCTGTATCGCACAGCCACCAAACACTTCAATATTGTGGTCTCTCTCTGAATACCTGGGGACAGATCTCTGCCTCTGCATGATGTGAGCAATTCCCAGTGAAGTCAAGAAGGTCCAGATTTTATCTCAACTAATTCCACCTACTTAAATGTTAGTTTTCTAGGTTTCCACTACAACCAGTGAGAGACGGGACTGGCTGGTCTAAAAATGTACCACTGCATGCTCATAGCATTACTTGTTTCTCTTAGGATGAGAGACTGTTGGAGGTATTTATTTTTTGGCTATAGAGCAAACTTGGCTGATTAGCTCAGATTACAAGTCTAACTTTTAAACAGATTGAGAAAGGTGAAGTGATTTCTAAAAGACAATAAAATCTCCTGGGTGCAAAATGGCCCAAAGATATCTTATAATGAATGAGAATTGCTTAGCTTTCAACCACAGAAGACTTGAAACTTGTAAAATGGATCTATTGCAGAGACAAATAATTACAAGGTCTATCTCTATGGTGAAATACCACACTGGTATTGCATAAAATGTTCCCTCCCCATGCTTGTGTTGTTAACAGTGATGTGCACATATCTTGAAAGATTCTGGTGCAGGGAGTATGATAGCCACTCCTATATAGGGAGAAGGATGTGCAAGTAGCATACTAAGATACCACATAATTTTAGTTTAGTCTCCCAAAGAAACAAGAATCATACTCTCTGTGTGTCTATCCCTTAGCAAGCTTTTGAATTATCGGTCAATTTTAAAAGAAATTGGCAACACTAGTACTAGTGCAAAGAAAATAGATTGGTAGAGGAATTCGAGTTGCAGAAAGGCTTCAGCAACATTTCAACCCTCATTAATTATCAGAGGATCCAGACAGAGAACACACATTTTGAAGAACACAGATGAACAGCTCAACTGTGAGAAAAATCCTGTAAAATATTTCTACTTTACTAGAGAGCAAAGAATCCAGCCGTGAAACCAGCTGCCCGTATGGGAGCTAATTGGAGGGGAACCAAATCTAGGACTCAGTATGAAAATATTCATGCCTTCAAGTTGCAAGTCATACCTCTTTATACATTAACAATTATGGCTGGAATACAAGAAAAAAGGCCACCATTAGTCTTGTGAAAAGGAAGCTGTCGTGGCTGATGGCTGTCAAATGTGTGCTAATCATGCAAAACCTGCAGTGTGCACTTATTTATTTCTCATAATTCTACTGCAAAACCAAGGAAATGTTATGAGCAATGATTTGAGATAAAACACTTCGACCGCCAGGCCTGCAACTTCAGCTGGTATTGGAAAGTCAGACTGTACAGTTGTGTTATTTTTGGTTCCTGCTGATGCGTCATTTCCAGTGGTTTAAAAAAGAAAAAAAAAAAGAAAAAAAAAAGAAAAGAAAAAAAAGATGGTTGGAGGCAAATTCTAACTTCTTCAAGTCTTGTGTTGCTCTCTTGCCTTTTGATCAGATCCCAAGAAGCCTTCTGTCCTTGCAGAGGTTGCTTCTTTTTTTGAGAAGTCAAAAAAGTATTTGTCTTTGCAGCTGCAACTTGGTTAACAATTCTTTTAGCAGCAAATGAGCCAGAACTACAATTTTCTTTTCTATAGTGTCACAAAGGCAGCTCTGAGGAGCCCTCTTATGGGTGCTGGTTCCATAAGCATAGCTGAGGAAATGCACCCACATGCATGTGCAAAGGAATGTGTGTTTCACATGGAAGCATGTTGCATATCCATCCATGTTTCTCTTTGAAGCCACAGTTCAGAAAGCTTGTGTGTTTTTATCTGTTATCCCAATTTTTTCAGGACCAGGAACGGAGAGACCTGTCTTGCTGACTGCAGAGCCTTCTGCTTACATTCCTGTCACTGGAAGGATGGATGAACAGTGAATCAAGAGCAAATACTGGGGCTGAAAACTTTTCCTAATTGTGTGAGAAAACAGTGTTTAAGAGGAAGATCCATAAAACATGATTGTTTGTGGAAGAAGTCCTCACAACCTCCATTGTGGATGCAAAGAATTTTAAGAGGCTACAGAAAAAAAAAAAAAAAAAAAGCAGAAAAGGGAAATGGCACTTTGTCCTACTTTCCAGCAGCAAAGGAAAAAGAGAATATTGACTTCATCTTTATTTCTTAGTCTAAAGCTAAGACTAAACTGTCCATCTTGATCAAAACTTGGAAAATAACAAGTTATCCAAAACAGGATTATCTCTTGAAAATCCACCTATCAGTTGTTCATGTCCAAACACTCTTACTGTAGGTAAGAACAAAACAAAAAAATCTCAGGTTTTGGCTCAGCCTCTCTTCCATCATAATAAGACACCTTCAGCACCCTGAGACACCTTCAGCAGTCTAGGGCAAGTGAATGGGAGGGTGTGGATGAGGTAAGTCAAGTTCTGTTGCTTCAGACAAATGCAGCTGATTTGTACCCAGTTTGGTTCAGGCCACAGGGATAGACCCTGTCTAAGAAGTCTTTGAGTTGGGCTCCACATTTAAAATACTCCCTTTTTTGTCATAAATATTTGTTAAAGCAAAGTTCCATCTTCCCAATAACATCTTATTTCTTTCTTTCTCTCTCTCTCTCTCTCTCTTTTTGTAAGGGGCAGGGAGTTAGCCATTGTTCCTATTTTCTCTTTTCTGAGCCTATGAGCCTTTTCTGAGCCATAAAGACAAGGGCTGTTTCCATTTCTCTAGACCTGCAATAGTTCACATGCACTAATGGTGCCAGGCCTGTTAAAATCCCAAGCCTGGCCCTCTCTCAAAAGTAACCTCCTCCTGCTCCATGTACCTCCATGTTACATTTATCACTGTTAGTTGTGATTGTCTCAGACATTAAGTAAAAAATGTATTTGGGAGGTCTGGGTTGAAGAAATGCCTCTCAATTTACTCTCCCTCAGCCTTGCTTTATTTTTTCTATTTCTTGATGAACAAGCAATGTCAAGACGGTCTTACAGGAAATAAATTACCAGGATGTCATAGGCTGGGGACTGGGGCTTTAAATGAAAGCTGGGTTAATTATTTGGTTTCAACTTATCCAAGTAAGGGATTTTGTAATATCCAAAATTTCCTTCTACATTCTTTCACTTTATGGTTTATCATGTTTACAGAAATCAGATGTTATATACAGAAGCTGGCAATGAAAACATGTACAGTCTTCAGCATTTTGTATAATTCCTTTAGCGTGCCTTGATTTGGAGTCTTAACCAAAAATTATGTATCTTCATTCAAACATTCCATCAGTTCAGGTCTGAGATTTCACCATTGTAAAATATCTGAGCTATTGTATTTTTGCAGTGGATTAACACAGTCTCTCAGAAATTCTAAATAGTTTCTAGATTCAGTTCTTTAATATTTAAATATTTTTATTCTTATTAGTCTGTCAACAACAAAGGTCATACACAAAAGCAAAATCAGAAAACTTACATTTTACCAATAAAGTCAGAAAGACCTTTTTTTCTGATATTGTACTTCCAGCTGTCTACTCACTCCATGGTAACTTCACCGCCCTGAAGTTCTTTGTCCTTTGGGAAATTATTTTAAAAATACATAAAATTTATTTCACAATACATAAATAATTTCATACATAAAACACTTGTCAATACTGTAGATATTTTTATTGAAAATAATGTTTAAAAGAAAAATAGCACCAAGTTCTGAATGGTTTTCTTCACTTTTCTTCCTGACATTTGTCAAGTGATGTACACAATACAAAAGACCGTCGACTTCTACCTTTGGTGGAATGTTATCTAGTATATATATAAATTTTCCTTTGTAAACAACCATTTAAGTCTTGCAACATGTTCCTAGCTCTTCTAAGTATTTAGCAAGACCCATGACAACATGGGTCCTTCCTAAAGTACCATCTTCTCAAAGACAGAGATTAAACTGGAATTTTAGCTACAAAAAGAATAAAAAAGATTTATGTTTCTAGACATTGCAGTCACAAAGGAAAGTTGAAAATATTGACCCAAATAAAGAGGCAAGAAGTCAGACAAATGAGCACAACTGCTTGCTAATTAATTCCTTTGTGTTGGGAGTACTTTGGAGGATAACTCATAATTTTTATGTAGCTGGGCTTGGCAATGCCAGCTATGGGATACAATATAAGCATGAGGAAGCATAAGGACTGGCTGTATTGTCACATTCTGGGTATCTAACAGCAGCACAGCCAAAGGAAGGAAAAGTAGTTCACTGTTGAGAGCTTTTGCAGAGTAGACCGAAACATAGTTTGGGTGTGAATAATTGCAGTAACAGGCACAAGCAGTCAGGGTAATTACCCAGAGCCCCACTGGGTTAAACTAGGGACATGCACAAGCCATCTGCTGTGCAGATGGGAGCAGAAAAGGGCCTGTGCCCTAGTCTTCCACAAATTTAAGTCTCTATCTGGTCACTGAATAACATGCACAGCTGAAAAGATATCTTCGTCTATTCAAAATCAGTCTTGGTTTAAAAACAAGGATGAAACGTTCAAGAATTCAGGGCCCAGAGAGCCATATTTTGTGTCTCTGATAAAGAGATACAACCACTGAGCTCTGGATCTCCTTCCTCCCTCCCTGAAGCTCTAAGGGAGCTCATAGGCTCAAAGTCTCAACCAGCACGTGACTTATTGCGAAGTTTTAGGACTGGGATTTAGGAACTTCATTTTTTCCTCCATTTGGGTTCTGCCAGCACCAGTCTATCTAATTTTAGCCAGCAGGTCTCCCTTGACTTTTTCTACAGTCACAGGCTGAACATCACATCAGCAGAGGTTGAGGGCAGGATATGGCTCAAGCTGTCCCACCACCCCTCCCATGGACTGCAGGCACTGCTGACTCACTGAGCAGCCTGACGCTGAGGGTGCTGCTTTTGGTATTATATTCGAAGAAGACTTCCCTTTTCTGGACACAATGAAACATTAGAAAAGAAAGGAGGGGACAAGAAGAGGAAAGGATTTAAAAATAGAAAACCTGATCTAAATTGCCCATCTTGTTAGTTTCATTTACAACCATCTGCACTTTTCTGCGGGATGCACACCACCCTGTGGCAACAGACCAGGGCCAGCTGGCTTCCCCAGCTGGGTCTGTAGGATTAAACCCAATGCTTCCCGAATGCACCATGAAAGCCTTGTACATAACCCACAGATAGGTAATGCTACCCAAAGACACCCACCTCCAGAAAAAGCAAAATCTTTGAAGAGGTAGGAAAATCAATCCAGCACAAGGGCACACACCCATTAGTTCAAAGATGTTGATTTACAGCTCCAGTTAACACCAGTTGAGAACCTGGTCCAAGGCACCATTTCTGAGCCTGCCATACCCCCTCTGGAGCAGGCAGCAAATTTCTCCAGCTCTGCAAACTTTGGTTTCCCCATCTAAAATGAAGATTGTGATATTTATTTAGTTTTCTAGAGCTTTCTTTTTGAAAGAATGATGCTAAACACTTCCATAAGTAAGTATGAAGAACAGGGAGTATGCAGATGAGAGGGCACAGAAGAAAACAAGGCAGAAGAGTCACAAACGAGGATAACGCAGTAGGGAAGTCCACAGCTGAGAGAGGGAGGGTGTGTGTGTGAAGAGAAGATAGCTTTTATTTGAAACATATGTGTGCTGGTTAATCATGGCTGGAACCTGGGATCGGGTGAGACTATAGTGGAGAGGAGGTGGCAGACACAGGGAAATTATTTTTTATTTCAAACAGATGTATTAACAATGGTCTTATGCTGATGAAACTCAATAAAGAAGAGATTTAAAGAGGGGTATACTGTGATGGGAATTTGTAGCTGGGAGGCAGAAGGGAAAATGATCATTTGCAATCGACATATGTAATCACTGTGTGCACTCAGTACTGAGACAAGGGTGGGACTGCAGCTGCCAGAGCAAGTGGGAAAGAAAAGCCCAGCCATTGCTGCAGCAAAGCATGGGAAGAAGTGCTAGGCTAGTTCAGCAGGAAGGGAGGAGGAAATATGCAGTAGAAGACATACACGTACATTTTAATTTCTGACTTCTAACAAAACTAAAATTGTATACCACACTAAAGAAACATTCTGCTCAGCCTTGTAAGTATTTTATCTCTTATTGTGGGATATGTGCCCTCTTAACATTTATAGCAGGAAGATTGAATATGATCCTGTATTTTCTTCAATAAATTTGTAATCTTTTTCATTCAACAGGAAGTTAAATTTCACTTCTTCACTCTTTTTTTTTCCTTGGGTTCTGTTTGGTTGTTGTTGTTTTTAACAACATTTTAGAAACTTATGCTCCTAATTTGTTTTAAGGTGAGAGCTGTTATCAGCTTTGCCTCCCTGGGGAGTCTCCAATCACAAACAGCAAGAGATTTTACTTAAAAACTTAAACACATATTATCATGAGTAAATGAAAAACAAATTCACTACAGGCAAGACCTGTGTGATTTACATATAACAGCAGAGGAAAAAAAAAAAAAGGTAAAATCATGGTTATATGGATAACAAATTCAAAATAAAATAGCTTTTTAGACCTAATTTAAGTTTTACCTTGGAGAATGCCCACAACCAAAATGAAAGGGAGGAAAGACTGGAGATTACTTAGGGGTAGGCTCCTGAATGAGAACAAGGACACTCGGTTTCCATCACTATTGATAAAAATCTCAGCAGTATTGTCACTGCAGACCAGGAAGAGCCTTGCACCTTCCAGAGACCTTGTACGGGTGTTTAGGATGTGACGAGATGAATCCCACTCTACTCCCCATTGACTGCACTGACTAGCTCTTCTGTTTACAAAAGACTGAAGTGACTCTCTCAGATGTACCTGCCCACATTAAAGAAAAATGCTCTTTCTTAATCAGGTGAATCTGAAGTGTTTTGCTATCCCACAACAACAGGTTTTTGTAAGATAGAAAAAACACAACACTAACACTTATTTTTAGGCATCTGAGGACTCAGATAAACAGTCAAGGTCCAATGACTGAGCACGTGTTCAGCTACCATGTCTTGCCAATATATGATGACTTTTTAGTCCTAGGAAATACATTGCATCCATACCTGTCACAAAAATATCTGAATTTTCAAAAACTTTCATCACAGCTTTGGAGTTGCATATAGATAAGGCTCTGATCCACTTAATGATGCTTTATTCTCTGACATCGGTGAAAAGTGAATATTTCCTGTGACTTGCCATTAGCACAGTAAACAGAAAGAGTTGGAGGTGCATGATGCTGGGCTGCCCTGCCACGGAATTCACTGCTCTGACTCTCTAGGGCACAAACTTCCCCTCTGGGAGTCCTCTGTTTTGCTCTCCACTTGAAACAAAGTTATCCAAAGACTTTTTTTAACAAGATAAATTTTATTTCCTTACTCTTTGGATGTAGGGAGAAAGTACAGCTGAAAAAATTGGACAACACATTGGTATTTGAGGGAGTTTTCTGAGTTTGATTTTGTTTCTGTCTTTTTAAATAGTGTTGCCAATTTGCAGCAAAAAGGAAAATATAGATCCATGGGAAAGAAAACTGAACTTACATTTTGAGAAAAGCTGTTTGCTATCAGCTTCTGCTGGTTTCAATCCACTGCATGACTAGAACAAGGCCAATTTATGCTCTAGGTTTTCCTTTCAAAATCCAGACACAAGGGAAGTGCTTGTCAAAAGTTATTAGCATCTTAAACGGGGCTTACTATAGACAAAGCCATTACGATACATTTGAAAACGCCCATATACATTATAAAATTTGGAGAAATGTGCTTTTTCCAGTGCTCTTTTAGGACAGAAATAAGAAATGTGTATTGCATGTTTCTCTTGGGACAGATTCACTAGCAGTGATTTGACCAGAAAGAAGCCTCCTTCACTTCTGCAATGTATAATGAAGGAAAACTGAGCTGTAAGTTAAAGATGAAGGTGAAACCCTGACCCCACTGAAATTAATGGGAATTCTGCCATTGATTTCAAAGGGGCCAGCATCTCAACCAAGATATAAAAGTTATTTAATTTTACCTTGATCTGAGAGTTACTCAGGCATAGTGCTGAATACTTTTTCTTTTTAGTTTTCTGTCCAAAATGTGTGTGTGTGTGTGTGGGGGGGTGGAATCTTCTCCAGTCGACCCAAACCCATTGTTTGTTTTGCTAAAACAACAAAAACTCATAATACTTTTTTTTGTCAGCAGAGGTATTTCTTCTGACATAAAGTGTATTGTTTGTGAGTCTTGAATCTCTAAGGATTCTGTCTTCATTTATTAATGAAAACAGTTTTTCAAGCAAAAACAATTAAATGTCTTTGTTTAAAGATGTCAAAACAAATTGTTCAGGGTTTTCTAAATCTCCTATTCCCCAGTGTTTTTGTCCAAAGCACTCACCAAACTCAGAAGGGAATAACATCAATTCTTCAGGAACTTCACGTTTTTGGAATAAAACTATTTTTTGGGGACAAGAACAACAAAAACAAAAACTAACACAAATCTCTTCAGGATATTAATGTGATCAAGATTTCAAGGAGAATTTAGATTAGCTTTGAAAGAAATAATGGTCATATTAAAGCTAGTTCAACTTATAGAGAGATTCATCTAATATCTTCAATGTGAAAATTTGCCTTTTTTTTTTTTGTAGACAGGTCACAAACAAGATAGAAGTGTGGAGCAATATTTTCATGCAAATGCAGAATAAACTGCAGTCAAAATCCTGGTGTCTTTAGCTCTGAAAATAGACTAATTTCTAATTGTTTCAAAAATTTTCTTAAAAAAATCTTCTCAACTCATCCAGTTATGGACTTGAAGGAGAAATGTCATAGTAGCATACAGACATGCATGGGGTCATAGACAGCATAATAACATAACCCAGCCAGAGGTGTGAACTGTTAAGCGTTTGAGAAGTTGGAACTGATTGGGATTTTTGGCCCCCTTTTTTTTTTTTTTTTTTTTTGTCAATTTAATATGGGTTTGAGCAGTTCAGACTTTATACAGCTCTAGTAGAAATGGAAAGTCCTAACCACAGATTAAATCATCTGTATTGTATTATGAATAGTCAGCTCTGTTGAGAAAGGACATTTGACTTTGCAATGTGGTAGATATTAGCAAACACTTAAGAGAAACCACAAAACCTCATGTATTTGCCTGGAGTAAGCCTGCAACATCTGCTCGAACCCTTCTGGGTCTACACTGTTAAGAACATAAGTCAGCTTGTTGGTCATTCCTCTGAACTTGAAGCCAGATGAGCAAATCCAAGCCATTTCATGGTACAATCACTCTAATCATTTCAGCATGGTTACTAGTTTTTTTGCAGAGGACATGAGCTTCAGAAAACTATTAGGCAGCATTTGCAATACTTCCCTCCCTTAAAAAGATTAAGTTGTGTGAATTGCAGAACTCTGAAGAAAAAAGCACTTCTTATCTGTCTGGCGGTTTTATTATTCATTTATTAGGTTACACTCCCAGGCCTTGGAGTTCAGTTTCATGTAGTTAGCACTACTGTCTTTCATTTTTTTCTTCATGACCTAAAATTGTCTGTTTCGTATTTTCACTGAATGGAATGGCTACTATATGTACATACAAATCTGAGTTTATAATAGTACTTGTATTTATTGTGTAATATTTTAGTAACTGCTGTGGGTGTATAAATACCCCTGTTGGGTGGAAATGGATTTGCTGAGCTGGCATGGTCAGCGCTGTCAGGTGAGTGAATAGAGACTATTTTCCTGAGCTGTTACTGTTAGACGCTGTGCTTTTATCGTCACCAGGTATATGCAGATAGCCTTGGTGTACCACAAGTGAAGGTACAACAGTGAAGGTACAAGCAGCCACAAATACATTGTCATATTTATACATTGCCATATTTAAATACATTGCCAAATACAGAGCCACAGATATTCATGGTAGCCTGCAAAATTTTAAAGACAGGTCCCAGTCCTATGTTCTTCACAATTCGAAAAAGACACAATGTGGTAAACGATGACAGCATACAATGGTGTATGACAGTAATGAAAAAGAGAAACATTACAGGAGATAAAAAACAGATTTCTTTTGTAAGGTTGCAGCTGTCTTGTTAGCTACGGTTCTAACCTTCCTTTTTATTCTGCTAATTTATTTTGGTATAATTAGGTTTGCTCATCACGCAGACATGATTTAATGATAATGGGAACAAAATTTGTTGTCCACTTAAGACAAAAAAGAAGTTCTATGAGTACAGAATGATAAGTTTTTCCAGTTCTGTGTCATTTTGGAAATAATAGCTTCCAGGTGCCTGCATACAACTTTCTGTTGTGTAATGAGGTAGACAAAGTGATGTTTCTTGAAACCTGAGTATTGATATGTAAAAACTATATTCTTAGGGGGAATTTTAAAATCTGATCCAAATATTTTATATAGGAATTTGGTCAAGGTTTCTGCAGGGGCTGTAGCTGAATTAGAATTAGATTAGTAAAGAAATACTTTGAATTCTTAAGGAAGAAAGAAAGGAAGAAAGAAAGGAAGAAAATCTGCTACCTCCTCTTCTCCCAGTTTTTCTCTGGTGTAGCAAAATTTTAATATTAAAAATACCATTTTTTTCCCCAGTAAGAAAACATGAAGAGGAGAAAAGAGTAAAAAGTCAAGAAAACTCCCATATTTTTTAAGCATTCATTTGTAAATAAAAAGCATAAATTAATGTATAATTATGTTCCACAAATACATTTCCTTACAATAAACACTTTTGAAACTGAATAAACAAGTAGGTATCTCAGAATACAAAGAATAGCAATAGCTGGCTATGAAATTAGGTTGAATAAATATTATCCTTTCAAAGTTCATCAAAATCTAAAGGAGCTATCACAAAAATTTAGATACCCTTTAATAAAGTGAGAAATTTATTTCTTTTGATTATCTTTTGGCCCAAACCTAAGCAAGCAGATTTTTATCTAAAAGGAATTCAGAAAAATGAGGATAAGTGGCCAAAAATTTGAGTTAAAACAAAAGAGATCTGGCTATCAGTTATCTCATTATATCACTGCAATTACTGATGGAACTTAGAAATCTCAACAAGTATAAAATTATGATTTATATGAACAAAAGCAAAGGAGTGGAAAGACACAAAGGATCCAAATGTATATACTGCCCATACACATCATAAAGAAGTAGGAGCAGAACTACTTGCTAAAACAGTGGCATTGAGTCAATGGATGGCACCCTGCCAAGCACACATTCAAGGGAATTTGCCCTTAATAGTCATAAAAATGGAGTGCACTTGTGGCTTCTGTACAATGGCTGTCATGGGGAACCCCTGAGGGCCATTCACTAGAAAAAGCCTCAGAAGGTTTGATGGTGCAGGCTGCCCTTTACCATCTAGAGTTCTCTATTCTTGGCGAAGTCAGGAAGGGGATCAGTAAAACCACTGTCTTGGACTTCCGGAGGGCTGACTTTGAGCTGTTCAGGACACTGGTTGGCAGAGTCTCTTGGGAGGTGGTTTTGAAGGGCAGAGGAGTCCAGGAAGGCTGGGCACTCTTCAAGAAGGAAATCTTAATGGCTCATGAGTGGTCTGTCCCCACGTGCCCAAGACAAGCTGGCGCGGAAGACCGGCCTGGCTGAACAGAGAATTGTGGCTTGAGCTTAGGAGAAAAAAGAGGATTTATAATCTTTGGAAAAGAGGGCGGGCCACTCAGGAGGACTATAAGGATGTTGCGAGGCTGTGCAGGGATAAAATTAGAAAGGCCAAAGCTCATCTGGACATCAATCTGGCTACTGCCATTAAAGATAACAAAAAATGTTTTTATAAATACATCAGCACAAAAAGGAGGACTAAGGAGAATCTCCATCCTTTACTGGATGTGGGGGGAAACTTAGTTACAAGAGATGAGGAAAAGGCTGAGGTGCTTAATGCCTTCTTTGCCTCAGTCTTTAGTGGCAAAACCAGTTGTTCTCTGGATACCCAGTACCCTGAGCTGGTGGAAGGGGATGGGGAGCAGAATGTGGCCCTCATAATCCATGAGGAAATGGTTGGCAACCTGCTACAGCACTTGGATGTACGCAAGTCAATGGGGCCAGATGGGATCCACCCTAGGGTACTGAGAGAACTGGCGGAGGAGCTGGCCAAGCCGCTTTCCATCATTTATCGGCAGTCCTGGCTATCAGGGGAGGTCCCAGTCGACTGGCGGCTAGCAAACGTGACGCCCATCTACAAGAAGGGCTGGAGGGTAGACCCAGGGAACTATAGGCCTGTTAGTTTGACCTCAGTGCCAGGGAAGCTCATGGAGCAGATTATCTTGAGTGTCATCACACGGCACTTGAAGGGCAACCAGGCAATCAGGCCCAGTCAGCATGGGTTTATGAAAGGCAGGTCCTGCTTGACGAACCTGATCTCCTTCTATGACAAAGTGACACGCTTAGTGGATGAGGGAAAGGCTGTGGATGTGATCTACCTTGATTTCAGTAAGGCTTTTGACACCGTTTCCCACAACACTCTCCTCGAGAAACTGGCTGCTCGTGGCTTAGACTGGCGTACGCTTCGTTGGGTTAAAAACTGGCTGGATAGCCGGGCCCAAAGAGTTGTGGTGAATGGAGTCAAATCCAGTTGGAGGCCAGTCACTAGTGCATCCCCCAGGGCTCAGTACTGGGGCCAGTCCTCTTTAATATCTTTATCGATGATCTGGATGAGGGGATCGAGTGCACCCTCAGTAAGTTTGCAGATGACACCAAGTTAGGTGCATGTGTCGATCTGCTCGAGGGTAGGAAGGCTCTGCAGGAGGATCTGGATAGGCTGGACCAATGGGCTGAGGCCAACTGTATGAAGTTCAACAAGGCCAAGTGCCGGGTCCTGCACCTGGGGCACAACAACCCCAAGCAGTGCTACAGGCTGGGAGATGAGTGGTTGGAAAGCTGCCTGGCAGAGAAGGACCTGGGAGTACTGGTTGATAGTCGGCTGAATATGAGCCAGCAGTGTGCTCAGGTGGCCAAGAAGGCCAACAGCATCCTGGCTTGTATAAGAAGCAGTGTGGCCAGCAGTCTAGGGAGGTGATTGTCCCCCTGCACTTGGCTCTGGTGAGGCCACACCTCGAGTACTGTGTTCAGTTTTGGGCCCCTCGCTACAAGAAGGACATGGAGGTGCTCGAGAGAGTCCAGAGAAGGGTGATGAAGCTGGTGAGGGGTCTTGAGAGCAAGCCTTATGAGGAGCAGCTGAGGGAGCTGGGATTGTTCAGCCTGGAGAAGAGGAGGCTCAGGGGCGACCTTATCGCTTTCTATAGGTACATTAAAGGAGGCTGTAGCGAGGTGGGGGTTGGTCTATTCTCCCATGTGCCTGGTGACAGGACAAGGGGGAATGGGCTAAAGTTGCGCCAGGGGAGGTTTAGGTTGGATATTAGGAAAAACTTCTTTACTGTTGTAAAGGCTGTTAGGCATTGGAATGGGCTGCCCAGGGAAGTGGTTGAATCACCATCCCTGGAGGTCTTTAAAAGATGTTTAGATGTAGAGCTTGGTGATATGGTTTAGTGGAGGACTTGTTAGTGTTAGGTCAGAGGTTGGACTCGGTGATCTTGGAGGTCTCTTCCAACCTAGACGATTCTGTGATTCTGTGATCTTAATCAATAGGGGAACTCTTACCAAGGCAATGTGTGGCTGAGCCAGAGAGGTGGCCAGAACAGTTCATATGCTCCCATTGGGTATTCTTGAAATGTCAAGAACTGAAAGGGTATTGATTTAAACTAACAACTCCTGTGAGTGGCTTTTCTAGAGGAACCCCTGAAGAACTGAGCACAAATACACATGTCCTAGTCAGTTTTGATTTTGGTAAGATCTGTCTCCTGCTCTCACATCCTATGCCCATATTTCTGTTCACTGAGGGAACATACTTCAGATATCACAGTAGGTTCTCAGCTATTCACAACTAGAGGAGGAGGCCATTTCATCCCCACTTTTTTTCCCTGCAGAGGGGTATTCACCAGGCACATGTGGAAAGGTAGATCCCAGACCTTCTTGGTAGTTTGCAGGAGACCTACACCAATAACTTGGGTTTTTCCGCACAGAAAAAGGATACAAAAACATGACTGCAGTGAAATTAACTGAGCAGCTGTTTGCTCTCCATTTCTAAAGGCACCTCCCAGTTCATTGCTCATTGTTTCTGGATCAGTTTTTATCTGTTGTTATCACCTCTTCACTGTCACAAGGGAATCAGCTTCCACAGCCTGTATTTTCCATATTCCCCTCAAAGCTTCAAATAAAGCCAATTCATAATAGCTTACACTGAAACTCAATACTTCTTTCTCCAGTGAAATGATCCTTAAATGAAGCTACTAGAGCTGGAGGTCTAAATCAGAAAGCAAAGAAAATTCTCCCCAGGAGTAAAGTCCAGAAATGTAACGCTTGATTAAAAAAAAAAAAGGCAAAAAAAAAAGTAGAGTGAATGAGCAATCTCGAAATTAGTGATATGATCCACTCACTGATTGCGTATATCCACAGTATGTGCTGATGTGGTGCCTGTGTTACCAGCCCACAGTGCTGTGTGCTATTACAGGGGAATATTGTATGCATCTGTTGCATGCTGCAGGAGTAAGTTACAGGCCATCTAAGCATAATGCAATTTCTCCACAACGAATGCCTTCCTGGTCTCCTAAGGGCACCCCCCACTTTGGTTTCCAGCCACCACCTCACTCAAGGGCAGGAAACTGTTCCTTGAGCTGCAGGAGGGCTTTTAAGGGTACAGTCCCCTTCCCGTTCAATGTGATTATCTCAGCAGGTCTGAGTTTAATTCAGCAGATCTGCTCTCTTTCAAAGGTAATGAGAAAGTTAACCGCTCACCATTTACTTTTCACAAAGCAGACTATTTGCTTAGGACAAAGACCGTATAGAAAAAAGCCTATAAAATATAAAGTACATGCATGAGCATCTGGGTAACTCCTTCAGCACAGGGCTCTCCAAAATACAGGACAGAAATTTGTAAGTACTCAGAGTCAACATAAACCCTTGCAGAAGAAGTCTTTTATGCACAATCAGTACTTCCCCCCAACCCTTTTTGGTGGGTGGAAGGGTGGAGGGAGGTGGGGTGTCAAAAATAACAATGTCTGTTCTTCTTCCCCTCCTTCAGACTGAAATTTCCACAGCCTGGTCACCAGTGACATGAGGCTTCCTACCAGTGAGGTCAGGAATGCAAATCCATTTGAAGTTTATACCATTGACTCATTAATCTTCAAATGCTCTGTTGTAGGGCTGGCATTGTGTCTGACACAGGAAAAATGCCTCTGGACAGAACAGGTTTTCTTCCATACATATTTCTCTACATATTTCTTTGCTTGCAGATCAAAAATAATTGGGAAGTCATAAAGTCAGTATCTGGAAGGTTTCATGGTCTGTTGTTGTAAATTAACAAGAAATCTGCCTCACTTGGCTATCTAAAAATTAGGCCTGAAGTAAGTGCCTGAAGTAAGTAAGGAAGAAACAGCTGCCAGCCTCCAAAGGGAGGTCCTGGCTGCCAAACTTAGGTGTCCCAAATCGTGTACAGCAGGGCCAAATCTCATTCTAGATTTCCAGTTTCATTTTAGCACAGTCCAGAGAGTTCATACATCTTAGGGCACAGTTAAAAACAGGACCTATGCCATTGCCTGCTCCATGTCCTTTATGTTTTACCTCACCATAAAAGATCTTTTACAAAAGCATCAGCTTCTATTTACGCATCACTAAAAGCCACCAGATTCTCGAAAGACTTAAGTAACTTAAGCTTTAAAAGAAAAGAAAAAATCTTGTCTGAAGGACAGTGAGAACCTGTAAACACTGAAAGTTTTGGAAATTTCACCCTTAATGTTACATGTCTTAAAGAAAAGAATCTGTATCATCTTAGAAGTCTGGTGCCATGAATAATTCATGATAAGAAACTTGTCTGAGCCCAAGCCACAGTTCTTAACACACCCTAACTTTGGCTGGTTTTGCAGTCCAACTGATCTCAATATCTGTTTTTGTCCTAATTCCAATGGAATATATCCAACTTTCTTTTCTAAAAGGTTCCAGGTTAAATTCTAGGGTTTAGGCTGCCTTTTACTTCTAATGGCCATGGCAGAATGAAAAACACCAGAGCATAAATCAGATTCTGCAGGGGTAGACATGACACAACCAAATGTTTAAAAGAATTGATTCCTGAGATAGCAGCATGTTTTTCACTTAGCCATCATGTTTTGCTTCTAAATAGAAAAGAAATTTAGGGACACGTTCAAAGTGAGACTTGAGTGTCTAAAACAGGAGCTAGGTAGACTTCCAAAATCCCTTCTCAATTAGTGTGTTAGCTGCTGCATCAGTTCTTCCTTGACCAACCTGAAAGCATTATGTCTGTGCTGATCTCCACCACATATCTGTACCCTGCAGGAACTCCTCCAGTCTTGAACAGCTGGGGGGACGCACATCTAAAAATCATCCAGAGTTGCCATCATACTGCTTTAGTCCATCCCCAGGTGAAAACTGTAGAGAGGTAGATGAAGCAATGAGTAAGTGTTTCTGAAATCAAGATAGTTCTCTAGGTCTTGTGGAAGTAAAGAGGGAATATTCTCAACTGCAATGTGGGACACTTAGCAGGCAAAGCATTTCAAATCCTTTATTAATGAGTTCACTAGAACTAGTAACCATCATGTTCTGGTGCTCATCAGTACTGACACTCTGCTTTTGAGAGACTATTCATCTTTCAAATACAAAAGTTTCCAACCATTATTAATAAGTCCTGTGCCAAGCAATTAAATTGGAGACACCTGTGTACACTGGGAGCTGTAGACAAAGGGGCAGCCAAGCCAGGCCTTTGTACCTGGAAGGATTTTCAGTAGAAATTGTACTATTCTTGACTAAAGAGCCATATTGTGCAATTTCCCTTTCAACTTCCTTTCATCTGTAGGCAACTGCAGCTTCCGTGCATGGCTCATTATCAGAGAAGTGCCGGCACAACTTGTGTTATCACAGATTCAGAGGAGGACTTATTAGCACACACGCATAAAAAAGTGAGCAAACTTTTAGCTGAAGTGCTTGGGTTGTCATGTAACAGTTAATATTTAAAAAGCATTTCTCTTTACCCAGTCACTTGTAAGGTTCCTAAGGGTCTTCTTAGATGAGTTTAATTATTTTTAATAGCTCTTTTCAGAAAGTAATTGGGTTATATGTGTGAACCCTGGGAGTCTGGCAAGTACTAGGCATGCATTCACTTGTTAAACCTTTTATCTTGCCTTGGAAGAACCAAGAGATTATAGACATGTAAACTTCCCTGTATTCTTTTGGAGGGTTTCATTTTTCTTCCAGACTCCACTGGGCTAATGAAAATCTACAAATGTTCTGACATTGTTTTAGTACGAAAGGGTTCTTTTGAGTGAAATCCAGGCAAAGATAATATGTTTGCATGACTGAGGCCAGTACCTGCAGTTTTGATAGCCATAGTAATTTTTATAAGGCTCAGCAAACCTTCTGCTTTAGGGTATAAACTAAGTGGCTGAATAAAATCATCATTTAATTCATTGAAAATATTTCCAGGGAGTTCAGCTGGAGCTGTTTAAGGTCCCAGCCTGGTAAAGACTTTCTCCTCCCCAGCCAAATTAGTGCTGGGGTGGAGAGGAACTTTACTAGAGGACAATGTTTCTTTATTTGCAACTACCACTACAGATTACTTGGTATTTATCATTGCTGAAGACAGACTTTTGAGCTAGATGAAACAAAAGCTTTAGTCAATAAAATATTTTTTTAAGTAAGAATGAAAAGACTTTGTCTAAGGTAAGCTAGAAAGATGTATCACTAAATAAAGCTTCTACTTCATGTGTTAGCTTTATGGATAAAATATTTTCCTCCTATATGAAGAAGTAATACTGAATAATGAAGTGATGGTAATAATTTTTGGTTGTGATTAATCTCTAGGATAATTTGCAAACATTAACCTTGGGCAAAAAGATCGACCATTGTGTTTCATTGTCAGATGCTATCGCAAATAACAAAATAACAAAAATTAAATATATATAAAAATAACAAAAATAAATTAATATTTAATGATCCAATGAGATCAAATAAATTCTTTAGTATTCTCTATATCTTATCAAAAGGGACTCTGCTATTGGGGTGGACCATGTTATCAAGTCCCATATACCACTTGCATATTCCACATGCCAAGTGTGATGTTCATAAGAAACTCAGGGCTACAGATAGGCTACTGGGTTACAAAAAGAAATGAGAGATGCATATTTGTATCCTACAGATAGGTTACGAAAGAAATGAGAGCTCTTCAACTTCCAAAAAGACAGGATTAGTGTCTGGCTTGTGTCTGTTTCAAGATAATTTATAATTTCTGTGATTATAACGTGTGTTAGCAATCCAAGCACTGCAGATGTGTTTCCTGCCAAAGTAGGAACATGTTGCTTCTGTGCTCTGTATCAGAAGACCAGACCTTACCATTGCATAGAAGGCTGGGCCTAGGCCACCAGCCTCAGGCAGACAATGTTTTTATCAATTTCCACACAGCTCTTTTATACCAAAGCAAAGCAGCTTGGGAAGAGGCTAACAAGCGATGGTTGCCTATTTTTGACTCTAAAGTCAAGACAGCAAATCATCTCCTTTGTCACACTAGGATATGAATTTTTAATCATCTTAAAGACATAGTTTTCTATAGGCCCAAAATATTTTAGTTTAAAAAAAAAAAGGCAGTAAATGAAAACTACAGATAAAACTTTTCACATTAGTTAATAGTCACATTAAACTGAAAATGAGTTAATCTTCATGTTACTGTATCCACAAGATGACAAGAAATACTGCTGGAGGAGACACAGAGCTGTCATCAGAGGTCACCTTTCTTCCCTAAGCTGATCCACAACATCTAAAGCACTCGTAACAGAGACATTGATGGCTCAATATTGTCTCTTTTTCTTTTTTTTTTTTGATTCTGTTAAGTAGAAAGAAAAAATAAATGAGTTGCATAAATTGTAAGAAGTAAATTATATTTAAAAATATTTTTCTTCATAGTTTAATACATGGTATCAAAAGAAGCTAACATTTAATCATTACAGAATTCACAGGCACATCAGAAGCCAATACAATCTGTCTAGGTGAATCTGTGTGTTTATGCTATTGACACACCAGGGTGTCTTCTGAAATTACAAACTATGTAGTCCCTCAGCTTCTTTGACAATGGCAAGTAAGGTCTTCCTAAATTGGTTTTATATAGAGAGAGGTGGAAAAGTGCAATCTTCATTCTTTAAGTGGGCAATTACATAATAAAGAGAAAGAGCCCCTTTCTAAGCCCCTTTTCTACCAAGTTGATATCCCATTTTAAATATACACAATTTTAGGGGCAATTTTATCTGAACACTTCCAAAAATATAGTGTGCATGGCACTGCCCAAGTCAACCAGGACCCATATGAACACAATACCCATGTTATCATTCTTAAGCCTTACCATAGAAATCACCTCTGTGGGACAAGTCTAAAATACACCATACTGATATTTGACTCTCTATTACACTGAGTTGCTGATTCAACAAAACATTTGCAAAAGACAAAATTAACCATCACATTCACCATCCCATGTGATTATATTTCTGGTCAAAACAAGTAGCTTTTCTATCAGCATTTATACATTTAGAAGCTCGTACTTAAACATGATCAGCAGGGATCATGCATGTTCCCAGGAAGTGCTGCAATGAAAAACCTTCGCAAATAAAGACCCATCTGCCACCAGCATGGTTCCTCCTCCTTACAGTGAAGTGGCTGTTTATAATGAAGGTCTGTTTCTGATATCCTAAATATCAAGAATATTTTGTAAGAAGCTCTTCAACAGCTAAATTGCAGTTCCGGTAAATGCATAATGAAGCCAATGCACTGGGGACATTGGCCTCTGTATTTGTGTGTTCTTTGTGTAATCAAGGAGAGACCTCTCCAAAAGGCTATGACATGAACATCTCTTCGTGCCTGACAAGGATTGACAGTGCTGCCCAAACCAGGGTCAGACCCAAGTGAAGTGTCCACTTACACAAAGTCTGAATTTGGTCCAAAACCTCCCTCAAGCACGCTCAGACAATTTCTGCAGCAGTTTACTGAAACAAAATCAACCAAATAAAAACACCCTAAAAATAATCAAATCAAATAGAAGTTCAAGTATGGTAATTCCTTTCAGATTTAAAGAGAATGCAGGCGGACAGCAATCCAGACCTTTTAGCTTGAAGGCAGGCATTTATTTATCTTCTGCATTTTAATGATAGTTTCAACAGAATCTAAGGAAATTATTGGATTTCAGCACTACTTCAATAGCACTAGGCTTTAGAAATCCCTTTAAAAATAGCATGTCACAGCTACAGTAATAGCCAATTTAACAGGCTCACAGTTTGCCTGATTACTATCCCTCTACCACTTGGAAGAACAGTCATCTAATACTAGCTACAAGCCTTTGCAGTGTACAAATATAAACACCAGCTTTTCTCTCTAGTATCTGACTTTGTTGTCAGATGAGACAGCCATGAATATTCCCAAAGTTCTTGTTCTTAAAAAAGCAAAAAACTGCACCACAACAGAGCAGTTATATAAGCTGATTTTCTTCCTTAGTGATCCTCATCTGTGAGGTCCACCTGTCTAGAGGTCACATTTATGTGATTTATTATTATGTAGACACACTCTGTCATTGTAAATGAAGTAGATAAACTACCAAAATGTCTGAAATATTGCTATAATATTTTTCTACTATAGGTAATGACTCCCTATTAACCTTTTCCCTCCCCTTTAAGGTTGCCTGCGATAACTCCACAGTTTGGAATAAAGTGTGATTTCACCCCTTTTAACAACTTGCAGGAAGCAGGGTATCTTCTCAGCTGTTGTAGGCACTAGGAAAATGTGGAAACACCAACTCAAATAAAAAGAAGTTTGCTGGAGATGAAAGCAGTGGGGATCTGCTCAGGAACAGGAAAATGTGAAAATCCAAGCAAGATGTGTAGACAAAACACAGCACAGATACCAAACACAAATATTAAAAGCTATTTTAACTTTATCTGCCTTAGAACAACATTTATATCTGGCAGGCATAACCAGATTTTCAGCAGAGCTAATGCAGCCCAGTTAGTTCAGCCCAAGCTCAGGTGTTCCTGCACATTACAAATAGCATCATGATGTATAGATAGAGGCAGAAGAGACATAGAGGTGGATGTTGAACCAGGACCATTGAAGAACTAAGACTTAATTCCACGATTCATAAACCTACGGTATAAATTTGGGCAGAATATATGCCAGAGGTAAGGAAATTCACACAGCTTAACTTCAAGCACTAGCAGGCTCCTCTGTAAGCACTGGCCATTGCTCTTTTTAGCTGCAGTTGTACGTGACGAAGGCTTTAAAAACCCCAACACTTTCTCATCTGAGAGAGTACTCAGACAATCAGTACCTTCACAAGTCTTACATATGCAGGACTGTCTGGAGGAGGATGGTGATGAGAATACAGGATCCAGGGCCGCTGACTTCAGAAGAGGACATCTGTCATGCCTTGCACTATGTCCACACCTGCCCTATGGGTCTGCTGTGCAGTCCAGGTAAATGATGGCTTGGCTGAGGATTTTTTAGAGTACTCCTATACTCCTATACTCCTACCACTCTCCAAGTAAGAATCTAATTCTCTGCTCCAGTTTCTTGAGCTTTTATCATCTCTTCCAATATACCTGTTGCAATCTTGTTTTCACAGGGTTAGCTACTGAATGATATTAGGCATGAAACTTCTCAATCTGCCTGCTATGCATCAGCCCAGTTTTTCACCCTGTCATGTGGTCTTCAGTTCATAGAAGCAGCAGATGTCTTAATTTTAAACCATATTAAAACAAAACCAAAAAACAGGTGCCCTAAAAGAAGCATGGTTTTAGGAAATTCACAGAAGCTAGTTGCTTTCTGCAGAGTGGGCAATGAACAGAATATCATAGCAGAACATGACAAGTCTTGTTTTATGCACAGAAATATTTGTACTGAACAAGTACGAGACTACAAAAAAAAAAAAATCAACCACCACCACCAACAAAAACCTCTCTAAACATCCTGAGTCATCCGAACAATACAGTTATTGCTAGCTGGTAAACCCAGTAAACACATAACATTCAATATAGAAACGCACACCTCATCTTAACTGGCTAGTAAGCCAAAGCAGCAAAAAACTCCCTTCTTACCCCAGAACATGAACTGAGCTTTCCCCCCAAACTGTATTAAGTCAGCAAAACATATATAAGGAAACTTCTATACTTGCCCACAGTCAGGTCACCATGATCTCTTCAGCCCATGACATATCTGAGATACCTTTCCACTACCCTGTTATGTAGAAACCGTGGACTTTTTTAAAAAGAGCATTTGGTCAAAAGAATATGTATGAGAGAAGATACATTCACCAAAACATTAAATTTACAAGAGTTCTCCATTTCCTTATGGGAAAGGCTGTATGGGATCTGAACACTCTCCAAACCACAGGGCAGTTCTGGACTCAGATCTGAACATTCAAGCTCAGACCTGCCTTTCCTTGCTAATCATTTACATTGACACAAACCACATTTGTTACAAATCTGCCCCTTATTCCCCTGTTAAATTGGCTTCTCTGATCAGTGGAGCAAAGATACAAGAGGAAATTAATTAATCTGCTGCACATAAATGTCCTTCAGGGTATTTAAATCCTTCCCCAGATCAAACTCTACATGGGAATGAAGATAGGCCAAGCACAAATTGTAACATGTAGCTTTGGGAGTACAAATCTGAGAGAAAGGAAACATTAATTTTCTTTTACCATCTGCTGAAAATGATGATTCTCAGCACAGTTTATGAAGCTTAGGACATATTGTTCACAATATTATCATCTACAGTCACAGCTCTCAAATTAGAGGTAACATTTGCTTCCATTGAGAACTAAAATCTCCGAATACTTTCAAAAAAATCTTACCTACAGGAGGGTAGTTGGGTTGATATTGCTGTATTCATTCCATATTCATTAAGTTTTGAAACTGTTATGCATTGGCTGAAGGTGTATTTTGACAAGCTATGCAAACCCAAAATAAAATCATCCAAAGCCATGAGGGGGAGAGGGAAGTCCCTGTTTTTCCCTGCTTATTAGTGAAATTGAGGGTCAAACCCACTATTTATATGAATTAAATCATTACACAGAAATGATTAATAATATCAGTGATGCATTGAAATGCTCCTCTGAGGTTAGAGTAGGGATGCCAGCTGAAGAACTGACACTCTTTCGTTTACCTGTGTTTGTAATTAACTGATATTGAAGAGTTTCAAGAAGTGTTTTGATGATTCTTTGCTTACAGTGGAGTGTGTGTACAATTTAATACCACTGGTCTGATCAATTCCTGAAAGATCTGATAAAATGTTTGCAAGCAGCACTTCAAAATGGTTAGAGATTGTTGAAATTCAGAAGGAAATTGTTGCAGGGATCTTACAAATACTCAGTCACTAACAAACCCAAAACAACACTGCATATTTACTGATACACATAAATCCTCAGTGACTGGAAATAAGTGCTTTTCCTGTAGTTTCTGAAGCAATGATTTATTTGGAGACATTGCTCCCATGAAAGTCAACAATTACTTTGTTGCTAATTCCTCTTTCCCCTTTATGAAAAGTGAAGGATGAAATGGGATAACAAAGACAGAGAAGTACATATGTGATGAAATATCTGTTCTGTAATTTGCCATTGGCATGGGAAGAAGCAAAGCTTCTACCTTTGGCAAGGGAAGTACAAAACACAGCACATAACTTTTATTCCAAGGTTTCTGTAGATATGCAGAATGCAGGGAGTACTTTGATGTATTTGTTATACAAATAACGAAGCTTATACTACTCTGCATTTGCCAGCCAATTTCCCCATATAGACAACCATTAAATAGCTTCAGGAAGAGTTTCCAGCCCCTGTCCATCATGAGTGTATCTGTGGAGACCCTGGCTGTCTTTGGTCAGGCTGCAGAAGTAAACCAAAACCTCAGAAAGTCTCTTCCAGGTTCTGTTTTCTGACTGCTACATGGTAAAGAGTGTAGTCCTTGTGTAAATATCATGTCTCTTTTTGACCAAGGTGTCAAAAGTATTAAGGCAAGCCAAAAATTGCAGCTGTGGAATTTGATAACGCATCATCTGTAATGAGCTCAGGAAAAAATAAAAAATAGCAAAAGAGACCACAGAGTCAGTCTCTCTTCACGGGCTATGCAAGAATGACTGCATTCAAAAAGGTATTGGAAGAACACAGAATAGCGAGATAGAGACACATGTGGACAACACCATCAGGTATAGAGGTATAGAGGCCTAAAGATATGGATAGATAGCTAAGCCTATGATGTGAATGCTCTCAGTGGTTTGTTTTCTTGGCACACTGTCTAAAATTTGTTTCTTTTTATATTTATTACTTAACACATTGCAGATAATTCATCACCATTGGCTGCTTCTCCATTTAGGAGTCCCTTATAAATGAATATGCTTGAAGTCAATAAAAAGCAATCACCCTAGAATAAAGAAACAGTTTCTTGCTCATAAGGAACAAACATTTTTTCACATTCCAAGAAATCTCTTGTCCATTTTCAAATTGGCAGGCATAAAGTTGAAATCATGTCTAGATGGTTTATATGAGAACAACAGTGATTTAGATGTATTTTATTATGGAAAAAAAAAAGACAGTAAAAATTTAATATATATATATTTCAAATACAGGCTGTCAATGTCTGCAACAGTTACATTTGGGACAAGTATGAAATAAGTATCTGATTAACAAATAAGACCATATTTCCCCTGCAATAATGTTGCATACTACACAGTAGCTGTAGAAAGAGTAGTTATATAATGGGTTAAAAAACACACTATCAAGAAACTCAGTCTAGGAGATGTGTTACATTTAGCTTTTTCTTTAATCATGGTTTACAAGTAGGGACAAGCTCCAGTTACCCTTGTACTGGAAATAAATAAACATCTGTGTTAAAACTAGAGCAAGAGCTAGCCCTGTAGAAATAACTTCACAACTCTTTAAACAAATTTCCTTACAGTTTTACACTATCAATGATGGACTTGTTCACATTGGTCAGGACACTGGGGACATTGCATTGTAGATAAGTCCAAGACTGACCCAATGATTCACTTTTGTGTTGATGTTAGCATGAGGTTGCCACTGTTGCACTGGCAAGACAGTTCTGCTAACCAGAAAAGGGAGTAAGACAGGAGCTGTAGACATTTATTGATGGTTTTGTAAACGTGAATTCTCTTACCAATGCAAGTGTTTATACCTGCAGAGTGAAGAGATGACAAAACTTGGATGATCAGAGACAAAATAGCTCTCCAGACAGTTACTATACCTGTCTAGAGAAGGATATGATGGATACAGATTCAGACTGTCTACAACCAGAGTTTCCAAAGCCTCGTTTGCTACATGGATGAGAAAAAAATGTTGCAAACCATTATTGCAGAAATCTGCCAAAAACAGGCACCCACTACTCTGAGTGTAATTCAGCTGTCCTGAAGAGATGGCAAGAACATCCATTCACATGGTGGAATATATGCATGTATGTGTATATATGTGTTGTGGGGAGGGGGAAAGAGTCAGATAAAACACTCACAAGCAATGTAAGCAACTAAAACAACTTCTGCAGATCTTGCATTCGATGAATTTCACCTCTTTTATCTGAACATATGTATACAGCAATAAATTTTCTTATTTCTCCAACATGTTCATGTTGTCTTTGACGTTTGCTATCTCTTCTGTGTGCAGACAAAACTCATAAAGTGTGCATTTTTAGACACTGAATAGATGAGTGCATTATCATGCTATGCAGCTTTTCCTCCAATGTTAGCAATCGCAGTGAATTAATTACAAAAAATGTAATAAAGATGTAAAAACTGCCTGAGATCACCATCTGAGAACATAGCTCCTCTTCTATAATAGTACCCCAAAGACTACACCATATGCATGGATTATTAAAGTAAAAGAGTAGTTTTATTTTATCTGATTCTTGTTGCTTTTGTTTATTGTTCTCTTCAGAGCACTTGACAGTAGTGAGGAAACCACAGGTTGTCACTAATGTCTTTCAATCTACATAGATACAAATGAATAACCAAAGAAAATTGCTGTATTTTATTTATTTATTTATTTATTTATTTCAGCTACCTCATTCCTCCCACTCTTTGGAGCCCAAAATCTAAGTTCAACCCATTTCTAAAGATACCCTTGAAGAGTCCTCAGCACTAGTAATGGCAATCATTTGTTTCCTGAACTGTCAAAAAGCTCTCTGCTGTCACAGGCAGAAATGAAGCTGAGAGTGCTGTGTGCCTAACTATAATGTTGTCTAAAGAGAGATTAGTGCAGACAGATTGAAAAGAAGAGACAGAAGTCTGAAGCATTTTGGAAACATCATGAAGCTAGGTTTCTTTATGCATTAGAATCATACAATACTCCAAGTTGGAAGGGACACACAAGGATCATTGAGTCCAACTCATGGGTCCACACAGGACCACCCAAAAAATCAGACCATGTGTCCGAGAGTGTTGTCCAAACACATCTTGAACTCCAGCAGGCTCGGTGCCATGACCACTGTCCTGGGAAGCCTGTCCCAGTGCCCGACCACCCTCTGGGTGCAGAACCTTTCCCTAACACCCAGCCTGACCCTCCCCTGTCCCAGCTCCATGCCGTTCCCTCGGGTCCTGTCGCTGTCCCCAGAGAGCAGAGCTCAGCGCCTGCCCCTCCGCTCCCCTCGTGAGGGAGCTGCAGGCCGCCATGAGGCCTCCCCTCGGCCTGCTCTGCTCTGGGCTGAACAAACCAAGGGGCCTCAGCTGCTCCTCATACATCTTCCCCTCTAGACCCTGCACCATCTTTGTAGCCCTCCTTTGGACACTCTCTAACAGTTTTAGATCTTCCTTATACTGAGGACCCCAAAACTGCACACAGTGCTCAGGGTGAGGCTGCACCAGCACCAAGTAAAGCAGGACAATCACTTCCCTTGACTGGCTAGCAATGCTGTACTTGAAGCATGACAAGAAAGAAATGCCTTCATAAACAGACTTGAGAGGTGGACTACAGTTAGTATTTACTAATGGGACAGCCATTGATGGAGTCCAGTGACGTTTGCTCTAAACAAATAGGAACAGGATTAACAATCCTGTTATAATATTAGCAACTGAATTTGCCTTAACAAAAATTGATGGCTACACCCACACTACTCTTCCAAATTAATTTTATTTAACAATGAGAACATTTCATCCTAAAGAAGACAGCACAACAGGTCAGATGAAACGTTCCCTAAGAGAGCATGGTCACTGCAGGGACTACACATGTCCCCCAAAGACAAGTGAGGTGTGGAAAGGTATTTTGTAGGTATCCATAACAAGGTGAGATTAATTCCACCCTGTATGCCTGTACTATTGAAAATAAAATAGGGTTTCTCAATTCAAAATTTACATGAATAGGATTGTAGAGTTAAAATTTTGGGCAAGTACTACAGCTTCTAGAAAATCTTGGTCTGTGTCTCCCTGAGAAATCCAGCCAGTATTACTAGACAGTCTGTAATATATCAATGCTTTATATAACCAATTCTTTCTGTAAACAATACAATGAGAACTTAATCTCTTGCACACAAGAAAGTACAATATCCTTTGTGATTTCAGTCCAAAAACAATTATTGAAAGATCAAAACAAATCTTTCCTGTGTTTAACTTTTTTAGTAGAAAAAACAGTTATTGTCAAACCTGGCCACGTTGTCTGTACATGGTCTCTTCAGGAAGCGATCCAAAGGCTGATTCTCAAAACCTGGCAGCATGGCCATTAACTGTTCCCTACCAGTGTCCACTTACAGAAAGTCACAACATGGGACAGGTCTGACACATTGGTAAAGGTGGGTTCACAGGACTGAGGCAGAAATAACTACTGGGTGGATATGTTTTAGACAGTAAAATAGGAGAAATACCAATATACTTAGTTGTAGATAAAACTTTGCCATTGAAAGTTGTGATTCAAGATCACTATCAAGATCACAGTTGTATCCTCTCCTTGGGGAAGAGAGACCAAAGGCAAGAGGACACAGGGCAAGCTTAGGAGTGAAAACGACCTTCCAAAACAACCTTCTCCATTACCCGTTTTTGTACATGGTAGTGAACAGAACTTAGTTCTGGGGTACTGAGATACTTTCCTGAGTGCAGGCAAAATTAATTCATGTTCTCTCAGGAAAAGGAGTCCAGGGCTGGCTGTTCCTATTCCAGGAGAGGGACCATTGGGTGGGAACTCATATGAGGTGCAGCTTCCTCCCTCCGGGAAGGGCATTTCTCCAAAGTATCCCTTCCTCGGGGACTGCCCTGGTGCTTCCCTTCTAGGATTGGCTTTTTTTACCACACTGCCTTTGATTATGCAAACAACTGCCATCTTCCACTTAAAAATGCTATAAATCAGAATGAAATAATGGTCTCCTTCAAACAGAAGTTATGATGGCTTTTTTATCTGTTTTTTTTTTCAGTGGACCTAAGTATAGATACTTTCAATTGCCATAGAACAGAAAATTACTGTCTCTACCTCTTCTTTTTGTATACCTGTTGTGGTTTAACTTGGAAGGCAGCTAAGCATCACATTGCCATTTGCTCACCCCCATTGGTCTCTTCCAGTGGGATGGGGGAGAGAACTGGGGAAAAAAAAAGGGGTAAAAATTCATAGGATGAGATAAAGACAGTTTAATAGGACAGAAAATGAAGGGAAAATAATAACAACAACAATATCAATAATAAAAGAATATACAAAGCAAGTGATGCACAATGGTCACCACCAGCTGACCAATGCCCAGCCAGACCCCAAGCAGTGGCAGCTCCTGCCCTCCCACCCCTGACCAACAGCTCTCATTGCTGAGCACGATGCCCCATGGTGTGGGATGTCCCTTTGGTCATTTGGGGCCAGCTGTCCTGGCTGTGTCCCCTCCAGCTCCTGTGGCACCCCCAGCCCCTTGCTGGCAGGGCAGCATGAGGAGCTGGGAAGTCCATGGCTCTGGGTGAGCATTGCTCTGCAACAACTGAAACATCTGAGTGTTATCACCTCTATTTTCATCCTAAATCCAAACCACAGCATCATACCAGCTACCAGGAAGAAAACAAACTCTGTCCCAGCCAAAACCAGGATAGCAACTCTATCAGCATTGCCTTTTTTATGTACCGTGGGGGAGAGTGAGACTGTAGTGGGTAGGCCAAAAGAGCCAGCAGTCTGTCTGACCCTGGTTCTGTATAATTCTCTAAGGATCTCTGTGCAAGCATTGTCATCTAGGAAAGAGTATTTTAGCATACTGACCTGGAATTAGATACTATTGACTCTCATTTGTTAAGTCCTTCACCTGAAAATTGGCTACTATCATAAAATAGTGGATATTATAAAAACTAAAACGTAAAACTGGAAGGGGATCTCTTGACAAATAATGGAAACATTTGCAACATTTCCTTAGTTGTATGCATCATCAGTGTGGTGTGTGGTGTGAGAAAAGGAGTTAAAAAGAAAAAAAAAAAGGCACAAAATGAAGGTAAAGATTTAAAACAAAATGACCTAGGCAAAGAGAAAACTATCCTAACTATACAGGTGCATTTGGTGGGGAAGACGACATTCTTGTGACTGATGCATGGTTAAGTCATGTACTTTACAGCTCACATTTCTTCAATTAAAACTCTTCACGCTTACCATATATAGCGTCTTTCATCCAAGGATCTTGAGCTATTTGCAAAGACTAAACACCTTTCAGCATTTGGCAAAGAATAATGGTAGTCCATAGTCATAAACTGGTAAATGAAATGTTGTCTTCATACGCTGCCTCATATATGAGATACTAAGGAGGCAATAAGGAAATGGATGCTGAAAAATAACAAAGACTATTCAATGCTGTCACTGGTGAAGAGGAAAACAATTATTAAAAAGAACAAAAGCTGATGTTTTCAAAGTCAAAATGATACCTTATTACTCCATCTCAAGTAAAGACAAATGAGCAAACGAATGTATCTTAGTGTTTATATTACTGTAGCCAGATACTTGATAAATATCAGAAGCTGAAAAAAATGAATAGATTTAGAGAATCAAGAAAATCAAGATTTAGAAAACTAAATCACTGGTGATTCTGCAGGTATGCCACATTAATGAGTGATGATAGCAATACAGCTGCAACAATATGGATCTCAATTTATTCTAAATACCTGCACTGTTTGTTACACTGAATGTTGTGTCTAAAATAATGACTTTTAAATATATCTGTGTACTATCTTAAGATTTGCATTCTAAAAAGAATTATGAACATGCCTACTTGGTGTGAACCATGTTTTCTATTTTCTAGGAAAAAAAAAGAAAAGTTTAATATTGCCTTTAGTGTGTGTCATTTACTCCTTACAAAGAATTAGAGGAAGTAGGCCAGCATTAGAAAACATGAATATTTGTCTTTACGCACCAGCAACCTATTAATTCCTTGACTTTTTGACCACAAATGAATTGAGTGTAAAATGTACTGTGTCTCTAAACCCTTAATGTCAGCTTCCCACGTTCACTGTGTGGCTGTTCCACATCAATTTACAACAAAACCACAGTTTATCACTATCAGGGTTGCTCTTTGTGAAAAGTAGAATGAAGTCACTAGTAAAGCTGAAAGTGAATTTTGCCCAGCTTTCTATCAACTCTGCAGCTTGGGTTCAGATTTTGGTTTCTCAGGAAGCTCACAAGCTGGGGGCCACTACCCGACCTTTTGGTCAAAGTCCAACATCTGCCCATATTTGCCAGCACACACAAGCTGTGCTACCTGGCCCTCTGCACCAAATTCTCCAGGACCAGCTCACAAGTCACTTATCACCATGACAGATTGCCAGCAGTTTTCTCTCTGTTTTACGTTGAATGCTACCCAGATAAGCTGAATCTGTTGGGCAAGTAGTTTCTGTGCTGCCCAAACTCTTCCTAACTCTGTAACTCTGATGCCAACAGGGCAGTTTCCTGCAGCATGCTTCTCATGGCCAGGTGTGGTCACCTGCACCTCCTCCTTCATGATTATCTGAGAATACATCCTCCAAATGCAGTTAAAACATAGTTAAGGTGGAATAGTTAATAAAACAACATGCTTGTGTTTTCATAATGCGTTGCTAAGGGATGTCACAACTACAAACTATAATCTAAGCAGTCATTCTGTTTACAACCAGAAGAGCAGAATGATTGAGGTCTATTTCCCAAGTACCCTAACAAGATATGATAAGAAACAACAAAATCATTGTTTGCTTTCAGTACATTAACGTCTGCAGTGTTGCTGTGTTATATAGACATTAAAAAGTTTATCTTTGTTGATTTTGACTATTTCAGCGTGGACTTGTGAAATTTCTGTACTGAAACTGTCATTTGCAGAAACGTATTTAAAGCTCACTAAAGTTCTAAACAATTCTTTTTCAAATGCAGGTCAATTTGAAAAGATATATTGGTTTGCAGCCTGAGACATGGCAGCCTGACATCAGTACTCAGGCACTTTGCATTCTAAGCACTCTCTTTTGTGTTTAGGGACCTCATGATGTTATGCCAAGCCATAGACCAAACATCAGATTTAAGATTGAAAAAAAAAAAAATCAGTCTACACACACAATCTGTCATCCATAATGCAACAATAATCTTCTGATCTTTTGGACTAACTCCTAAAGGCAAAGATTTTAGCTACAGACAAGAACAATAGAGAACACAGTTCATAGGGATTAATCAAGTTTTTGTTTTGTACAGATGTAAAATCTGTGTAGAAGATCTTCATTACACGCCAAAATATCAGTTAGTGATTTTCCTTTTCACTGGCTTCTCTTTTCCTTCCCTTTATTGTACTTAATACTTTCCCATGTTCTCACCAGGTTTTTGTCCTAACAGAGCAGGAGAGAGGGTGGAGCACCCTCTGCAAGAAAACATTCAAGCTACATATTGTGCGTGCAACTCACTGGCCAGTTCGTAGCATATAAACATTCAAGGTCATACTCAGTCCAGGCATATGTGACCTCACAGCATTATCTAAAGCCTTTTCCCTGACCTCAGGGGTACTGGGGTACCAGTTCTTGATCTAAAGCAAGTGTAATTTGTTCATTTAAACCTCTGCCATCTGCACTTCAGTTAGATTTGATTCATCTAGGCACATGCACTCCCAAATCTCACCCCAAAACCTGCAGGCCAAGTGAGGAAACAGTATACTTAATTGCACTTCACGCAAAGCTGATAAAATAATTTTCGCTTGGGTCTTTAGGAGGGAATATTTAAGAGTTGTGTTTGCTGACTAACCTGCATTGTGCACTTTACAAAGGAAACTTCAAGATTGGTTCTCTTATAGAAAAATAGATTATATGTCCAACAAGGCTGCGCCCCTGAGAAAAAGAGCAATGACTAAACAAATCTTTTCTTACAGTGTGGAGGCTCAGGGTAGACAAGGAACACATGAGATCTTTAACCTTTCCTCCTGGACAGTCACAAGAAAAAAGCATCAGGGACCTCAGTTAATAACAAACAACTCCTCCATATCACACAGCATTGAACGGTACAACACACACACTGCTGCTGCTGCACTGAAATGTCATTATTGGTCACAAGCCCAAATCCCTCTGCGGGACCTGACCATCTGGTATACAGAACAGGACACTGTTTGATGCACAGTGTTATCTCTGGAGGCGGAAGCAAAAGCAGGAATGGCAGAATGGGGTGTTGCCTAAATGTGTAGTGCCTGTGAAGAAGGGATGTGCCAACTGTTCTTTTATTTCATTACCTCATAGCCATGGAGAACATACTTGCCCAGATCCTCAAAAGGAGCCTGGTGGCATCTTTTAGGACTTGGACCTAAGTAATGTGGATGTATCCATATGCCTAGGTTTTTCAATTCTCAGGTTATTATTAAAATCCCTTGATTTGCAACTGGCACTTTGTAAGGGAACATCCTCTTCCAGAGCATGAAGCCAAGTGAGATAAACAATAAACTAAGTAAGTTTCAAGAAAAATTGATAACTGTATCATTTGGATCTTTGTGGGAGGGAGAGGAGGGAAGGATGTAAAGATACAACTCAGTTTGCTGAGCTGTTTTTTATAGCTTAAATTGTGCATTTTAAGTATAAATTTGGAACAGCCATCTTTAGCAGACTGGTAGTTTTTTTTTTTTTTTTTTTTTTTTTACAGACAAATGGGCACTATTAGAATAATAGCTGATAAAGTTGCTTTCTTGAAGAAATGTTGTCTTAGAGCATTCTTTTCATGTAAGGAACAAAAAATAAGATTTCCTTGACCACTTTTTCAAGCGTACCTCTGTACGGTGTTTCCAGCTCAGCTAAAGCCAAAATTGCTGAAACAGAAAAGTGATATCCTGTGCAAAGCCAACATAATGGAATATGGAAACACATCCAAATTTTGTGATGCTTATAAGGCTGAAAATGTCAAACAAGATGAAGTTTAACCATCATTAATTTGCATCGTGAAACACTAGGAGGAAATATAGAGGTAATCCATATGGAATAAAGAAATGCCATTTTCCCCTCTCATTTTTGTTTAGTTGGGTTTGAATTAATTCTGCTTTATTTTGGTCCATAGCCAAGTTGAACACTGATTTTAGCTGATTTGATTTTTTTTTTTACTTCCTTACTTTAATTGTACAGTAGCATGTTAGTGTTCATTGCTCAGCTATATCGCTGTATGTGGATCCCATTGCAGACTGAGACAGTGTAGCCCTGAATGCTATGATAGGCCTTCTCTAAACAGGGCACAAACATATCCATAAGCTTTCTGCTAGAAAACAGCATTCATCAGTCTGCTTTAGACATGATGTGAACATGCTTTTGAAATGTTTTGCCACTAGAAGGGGGTAAACAGGGTTAGAAAATGAAAGAAGCCCAACTTCCTGTGTTACTGGGAAACTAATCTGAAAAGACAGGGGAGTTTCAAACGAGTGAGTTATGCTTTTTCTGGTTTAGAGTTCCACATGACATTCAGAATCAGTCATACATGTGGTTTCTTCTACAGCTTTTAAGAGGGCAAGGCTGCAGGACCAACATGCTGATCTCCCAAAACTTTTGGCTTGGCTACAATGCCTCAAAAGTATTAGCAAATGTTTTAGAACAGAAACAGAAACAGGAATTAAAAAAAAAAAAAAGGAAAAAAAAAAAGTGATTCAGCCCTCACTGTTTCAGATTTGCCCTTTTTGTCTTTTCCCATAGAAAAAAAGCCAGAAAAGCAGTCACAGCTCCTGGCATTGTGGTGTGCTCTGTGCCCTGTGCTTCAAGCACAGTACTGTGGAGTGCTGGAGCAGCCTTTGAGTCATAGACTCACAGAATGGTTTGGGTTGGAAGCGATCTTAAAGATCATCTAATTCCAACCTCCTTCCAATGGCAGTGACACCTTCCACTAGACCAGGTTGCTCAAAGCCCCATCCAGCCTGGGCTTCTTTGGTCTGTAGCCCTATTTTAATGGACACAAAGACGATCAGAGGGGGCACCTCTCATAGAAAGGAAGGTTCAGACAGTTGGGGTTGTTTAGCCTGGACAAGAGGAGGCTCTGGTGAAACCTTACAGCGGCCTTCCAGTACCTAAAAGGGGGGAAAGCTGGAGAAGAAATCTTTGCCAGGGACTGTAGTGATAGGGCAAGGAGTAATAGCTTTAAACTAAAAGAGAGTAGATTTAGATTAGATATTAGGAAGAAATCCTTCACTCAGAGGATTGTGAGGCACTGGCACAGGCTGCCCAGAGAAGCTGTGGATGCCCCATCCCTGGAGGTGTTCAAGGCCAGGCTGGATGGGGCTTTGGACAGCCTGGTCTGGTGAAAGGTGTCCCTGCCCATGGCAGGGGGTTGGACTAGATGGTCTTTAAGATCCCTTCCAACCCAAACCATTCTGTGATTCTATATACATCTTAGTACGCTACTAAACCTAAGTCTGTTGCTGTCACTTGCATTTTCTGTCACTTGCTCTCAAGATAAGCTCAGCCAGAAATTGATGACCTGGTCATGCCACATAAACCTAAAAGGCCTTATTGAAGTCTGACAGTGCAGCCTCCAGTCAGCAATACTTTTTGATACAGCCCTTCCAGAAGCGTCATTCTTACTGTATATGTGCGAATATGCCATAGAATGTATAATTTTGCCTATGAAATACCATCCAAAATTATGGCAAAAAATAAAAAATAAAAAAATATATAACAGCTATTCTCACCTTAAGGTTTCTGACATTTTCGATTCAGTCCTACCCTTTGATGAAAAACTTGTCTGCTACTGCAAAAGTGTTGGCCATGGCTGAGAGAATACAAGGAGATACTCCATGAGCTGAGTAGAAATTTGAAGGACAGTATGATTATGTCATTTATATAAGCATAAACCAGGGAAATGAAATAACATTCAATAGGCTAAAAAAAAAAAAATCCTCAACACCTTACTTTGCAGTCCTTTGCTCAGCAGACCATGTTTCTCTTAATCAATTTATTGATGAGTCTTTAACCTGGCTTAATTTCCTCCTGGCTGATCCCAATTAGGAGAGTGCAGAGCTCTAAAAACTGGGTGAAGATACTCAGACAGACGTGATTCTCTGGAGTAAGTGGATATAGCTATTTAACTGGGTTTTTGTTTGCCTTTTTTTTTTTGGTGGTATTTGCAAGTTCTTCGTTCCAGCTGTGCCTGAAAGTGGAGGGGACAGTTTAGTCCCATTTAAGCCAAGTTCCTGTGTGGTATCCACTCCTACTTTCTCTTCTCAAAATGGGAAGATGGCCAAGGGACATCCAGTCAGTAGGAAAATGATCTTCAGGGATGCTTGAACGAGGATCCATCAAAGTAAAGAGCCAACACAGCTGGAAAAAATAGGAGCAAGACCTCACTGAAAGCCAGATGTTGAATACACATTTTCCTTCCTATTTTTTTATTATAATGTTTTAACGACAACAGAAAAGTATTCTTTTTTTCTTAAAATACAAGCAGGAAAGGAGACATATTATGAGTTTAAGTAAATGTTTTATTGTTCTAATTACTCTGAAATAAGTTTATATATAAATGTTATTGACTGGAGAAGAAACATATGCTTCTTGGCCCAGCAATGATCAATGTAGTCAGTTCTAGGTTTGCTTTCTGTCTGTGCACTTTCACAAGATGCTTATTGTTTTTGAATTAGTTGCATTGTAGAGTTAAATTTATATGAAGGGATTGAGCAGACAAAACAGAGACCTTTTAAAAAAGAAACTTTTCATGCAGATTTTGATGGAAAAAGATATATGAAATGATAGGGAAGGGTGTAGCTGATGAGTAAGAACTCTATAGGGAATGTTTCCTTGCACAACTTAAAAGCTTGGTAAATCCAGAGCTGAACTAATGTGCAAGGGATTGTGACTGAAGCAATGCCAAAAGGAAGAAGGGAGGATCAAGTGTCAGAAAAGCTAGAATCACATTGAAGAAGTCAATCTGGGGGTAGACTGGTAAAAGAACTTGGAAAGAAAGATGCCTTGTTCAGGCCAGATGTCTCAGTGTCTCTGTACAGGTGTGACTGATATTTCCCCTGATACATAACAAACTTGAGGAGAAAGAGCTCACAACAGGGATTCAAGAGTTCAACGCTTGGCTCTGTCATTGACCTTTTCTGTGTGTACAGCAAGTCCTAATCTTCCCTCTTTAAGTCAGTCTTGCCTGTGAGCTCTCCTAGAAAGAGTGTCCTGTTGTGTTTGCAGCTATCAGGCTACTACAAGGAACAGTGCAAAACTGAGTGGAGCTTTTAAGGAAAAGTTTCAGTAACAAATGATAAATTGTAGATTTTTTTCAATCAGTAAGTAGGCACATAATGGCAAATGGGAGTTCGAATGTCACTGTCTATTAAGGATGGAGAAAACTGTCTGGAACAAGATCTGTTTGTGGGGAAAATAATTATGTAGCAGTTCTTCTGATAGTCATGTTATGGAGCCAAAGGCCAGATACAGACCTTTGTGGAGTCATGACTTATTGTGGGAAACTAAAACCTCTCTGATACAAACTGGAGAACAAATGCTCTTAAGCAATGAGCTCTCCTTCACATGTCATTTCGTAGGTAGATTTCATTAAACAACAACAAAAATGTGCTAAAGCTAAAAACAAGTTTTATAAAAGATCAGTTCTGAAAAAAAAATTAAAATAAAAAATAAAATAAAATAAAATAAATAAAATAAATAAGATAAAATAAAATCTGGTACCATACTTAGATGATTGACTTTTTCACACTAAACTGGACATCCCTTATGTACATGGATAGCAGTACACTGCTCATTATGAGAAATTACTAGTACCAATAATAACTGAGGATTTCAGAGGAAAGCACTGGGGGAAAGCAAGAAACAGTTACAAAAGCCAGGAAATGTCATCCAAAAGGAGCACAGTAGAGTTTCTAAGTTCAGCCACCTCAGGAGAAGTTTGCTTAATCATGGAATGAAATAATATTTTCACAAATGAAAAATAGGAATGTTTTGATGAAATCTGCTACTGAGACCTTCAAGTTTTGCATCAATACAGACAGTACAAAAATTACACCAAAAGCCAATTAAGAATTAGAATCACATGCAGAGAGTGAAATTGAATCAGCACAAAATGCATCATTTAGAAACTGTTGAAGATGAGGAACTATCTACACTTTTTTATCTCTAGATGACAATGAGCTGACAGAGCACTGCTGTGGAAAGGCAATGCAGCCCCAGGATGAATGGAGGAACTGTTTTAGGTGCACACAGGGGAGTGTTACCAAAAGCGCTTACCAATAAATTGCTTGTGGCATCTCATCATTTAGGAGACTAGAGGTAATTGTCATCCTCTTATTAAAAAATAAATAAATAATAATAATAATAAAAAAATACATATATAGAGAGAGGGAGATGGAAAAAAAGCAGAAACAAGCTTGAGTGATATAGGGAACATACAGCTTTCAAGGGAAGCAGCAGCTAAGGAGCTTAGCAGATTTGCTCTTGTAAATGAAAGGTGTAAAAATACAACAACCTTGGGCTACAAGGTTTTCCCCCATGCATTAAAAGAACTACTTGTATTAAAAGCAGTTTCAGAACAAGGACAAGTGCATACAAACTAGTAGAGAACTGGCAGAGAGAAAAATCTGGTTTTAGAAATGAGAACAGTTAGAAGCTAGAAAGTGATTTCCAACAGTTAGAATGGAATTTTTAGCAAGTTTAGTAGTTCAGGGGATATTGGTAAAAAATGAAGAAAGAAATTAAAAGTAATAGATATATCTCATCTGTTTTTAGGATATAGTTTAGTACATTTATCAAATGGAATTGAGGACGGTGGGGACTGGAGAAGAAGACCCAGAGGATCCCACCCACGTGGGAACATAGTTAAAGCTTCCTGCCAGAGCTCCTTTTCTGCTCTGGGAAATATTTCACTATCATCTTATCTTCAAAGCCATGAAATTCTTACATTATATTTGGCTTCCTTGCAAAGTTTTTTATAGCTTTTTCCTCAAGCCATACAATTACCCTTCTGAGTTGTCCACCTTGTGGTCTCCATAGTCCTCCCACTTTGGCTGAACATTTCCAACCCCCACCTCTCCACCTTTTAACCCCATCGCTAAAGATAAGGAGCTTCTCAGCCCCTCCCCAGAGACCTGTATCCTGACCGAGTTTTTTTTTTTCCCCTCAGTGGCTCTCAGACCAAGTCCAGATTCTCCTGGAGAATCATCCATCCACTCAACACCCTTAATCTATCCCATGTGAGCTGGTTCTCACCACCAAACTACTTTGGACCAGTAGAGGAGAGGGTAGCCTTTTTCAAGGCTTCTTTTCCAGAGGTATTAAAGGAGCACAGGGTTTCTTCTTCTTCTAAAGTATCATCTTTTTTCCCTGGGCATAATTTTTTTTTTTTTTCTCAAGACTGACATTTTCTCTTCAAAGGATCTCCCAGAACAAGCAGGCTTTTGCCTTCTTGTGTCCTTCCAGAACACAAGGAATGGGAATGATGGGTGTTGGAGACATCCTCTCACTTCAGAGGGCCAGTATCGTATTACTGCACATTGAAAAGTGCATTTTCTATTAACATTTGAGATTTTCCTCATATAATGCTCACTGAAAAACAGAACTTCTCTGTTTCAGCCTCTGAAAACAGAAGTTACAGATATGTTTGAAGTAGAACAGCTTGATTCACAGCAAGTGTTTCAACTCTCACCTTCCAGTTAACACTTTTGGCAGACTCTGAGTTGCAATCCTACAAGATGGAATGATATGTTTCTACTTTTCTTTAAAGTGATTTGGGGTTTGTAGTTCTTTTAATTAAGATCAGTTATTTCTAGTAATTGGAGTTCTGTTTTCTAGGTAATATATAATTAAAGCTGTAAGTTTAAAGAGCCTTTGTTATATGGTCTCATATTCTGTAGTCTGCACAGCCTGGTAGAGACTTGTGGAAGTCTTTAGCATCCTACTACATCATCCAGCCCTTTAGCTAGACATTTTATGAAATGAGGAGAATTATTGTATTTGTAGAGCCTGATTTTTGTCTTAGAATCAATGTTTCTGGTCAATCATCCTAAAAACCTTGTTTCTCAAAAAACTCTCAATTCTAGTAGTGTTACTGCCTTTTCAATTCATTTCTCTCACCAGAGCTGTGTTTTCATGTAGCACTGCCATTTCTTTGTGCTGTTTTCAAATTTTGTATTTTAATGGCAAGTAGCTGCCCCATTCAGTAAAAAGCTAATTAGCCCCAAAAGTTAAAAAAAAAAAAAAAAAAAAGGTAGAGAAAAGAAGAAAGTGTGAGATAATACCATCGGCTCCCTCCCAGCAGGTAGGGCACAACACGGGGACCCTTTGCTCCATCCCAAGTAGACTGGGCCATTGGAAAAGTTGCCTCATTTCTCTGTAGTTCAGTTTTCCTAAGCTACAAGATTAGCATAATTATACCCATAATGAAACTACATTTCCATGACTTGTTGGAAAAAAAAAAAACACAAAAAACTGCTGTATGAGAGCCTATTATAGCTTATTATGTGCTGTTGTATAAACAGGAAAAACAATCATATTTTATTGGTACAACCAATGTCTAATCAACTGTCCTTTCACTGCTCTATAAAAATATGGGATGCACAAAGGACTTCACCTCTTGATTTTATAACAGGTATGAAGTTTATATCTGCTATTTAGAGGAGAAAATAAATCTTCCACTAAAAGAGACAGGATTGAAAGGGGATGAGGAAGGGAAAGAAACAGTGGAGCCTCTAGCAAATACACCAGCTTTACTAGAGAGAAGTAAATAATGCAGGTTAAAGAGAAATACATAAAGGATCTCTCCCACCCAGCATAATTGTTTCTAGAGCACCTGCAATTTCTCTTTGCTGGAAAATACGTGGCATGATAAATCTCTGTTGATATATCACTCCTGTGCAGTCTATCTTCCAGACCTTGCAGGCTTTGAAATTTCAAGATTGCTTAGTTTAACCACTTCCAGTGTTAATTCTCACATGACTTGACTGAGAATTCATGGACTAGTCTCAAATACATAACACAAGGAAATTATTGTCAAATATAAGAAACTTCCCCTGAAGATACCAATATTCTATGGGCAGGCCTGGTGGCAAGCTGGATTTGATCCTATGAGGACTTTACAGTCCTTTTCCAGTTCACTGAACATATTTTCAAAAAAACATAGCACAAGATACTGTATGTCATATCATGATACCTATTTGTGTATGCCTCTGGTGTGGTAAAAGTAATAATTTTCCCTTGATGTAGAACATTTTTTCTTCGATGATGTGTGTTAGTGACAATTGTTTGATGAATGTATATTTTAATGATCATTCTACAATAATGAAATAATAGATAGCAATAATAATAAAATTATAAATTCTTCTGAAATCTCAGACTTGTTTTTTTTCAGAAAGCTGCTAGACCTTAGTTATTTGGGCATCCCATTTAAAACCTGCACTTCTTTCTTAAAAACCAAAACAAACAAAAGAACAACAAACTGATTTTTAATATGTACTTATAAATCCTCATACTCAATTGGGCAAGTCTTGAAAGTTTTCTGAGATGAGCAATGGCCTCCCTCATTGACAGTTCTAGCTCTGAACAATTTCTTTTCCTGCCTGACTCTGTTCTAGACAGTCTCTCTTTTGTTAAACCAATATATTCAGACAGAATTATCCCAATAAGCATCAGGGCAGTGGGCACAACACATAAATGATCACAAGGTAGCTCCAAGTATATCTCAAATCGTATAGGGAATTTTTACTGTTGGTAAAATGTCAGTGCTATCATTAAAATGACAAAATATTGTAGCGTAGACAAGACAAATGTTTGCATCCTGCTAATTTTAGTGCACTATTTCCAGAGAGCAAAATCCTAAATCACCGGGTGGAGCACATCACCATGAATTGGCTCACTCATTCTGCTCTACGATTCTCCTTTCGCGGTGCTGAAAGCTCTCACTGACCCTGCAGATTTAGTTCCCTTCAGCGCAATCACACAAACGTGGTCTGAATCATCACTCAAACGCCTGGGATCTCTGGCAAGAAGGGCTGCTGGTGATTCCCTTAGAAACCTCTCCTGGGGTGGATAAGTGACCGCAAATGATGAGAGAGAGGGCAAAGACAGACATTTCTTTGAGAACTGGTGCTTTCCGCGGTCTGAGGACATGCTAGCACATCACAAATAGAGCCTGCACTGCTCTGCTGAAGATAGTGCTTTAAGCAATGGGAAAAAACATCTATTCAGGCAAACAGCAAGTTTAACACTTGAATACCAGTTTTGTTCCATAATCTAAGCTCAGCATCTCTGAAAAGCAATCTGTGCAGGATCCAAGGTACTTCAGTGCCCACAATGGGGCTGAGGCACAACTGCACTGCAAGGAGTAATCCAGGAGTTCTGCCTGCCAGTTAGGACCTTAAACCTTCCCTGGGAAGATTTCTGGTAATAAAAGTTATACTGTGGGCTATTCCCAGAGATGCCATTATCTTGAATAGATTCTGTCCAGGGACATTTGGGATACACAGACTCATCAGACTCCCAAGGAACCCTGCCAGACCTCCATCCTTCATCAATAGGCAGAGCACAGCTGAGACCCCTTGACAACACTGACCCCAACACATGACACTGTAGCCTTACTCCCATTCACATCAAAACATGAAACATGGGTTTGAGTTCAAGTCTTCCAATTTCCAGGCAAACCTCCATGCTTCTGGAAGAGTCAGGAGTGACTTGACACAGTGCCATCCATGCACCTTAGCAGTCATCCCTTTTTAGTTCTGAACCACAGGTTCATGCACCTCCAAAATTCAGAGCTTCACTTCAGTACTTAAACTCAGGTATATGTCACTTCTAAGTGACATTTCTTGCATTTCTTTCTTACATTTCTATCATTTCTATCTTGACATCTCACTTATTTATTCAGAGGATGTCCCTAGTGATACAAATGACTAACTGTCAGATGGTTCCTGTGTATTAAGCCAAGCATGTTTTTCAGACTCTGAGTCCTGAGTCTGACCACCAAGGGGTTCACCTTTGCACCCAATAGGTTTCAAAGGGCATCAGGAAGTCCTAGGAAAAGCTTTGCCGTGCTGCTACGTTGATTTTCTATTCTCATGAGACAGCACCGGTTATTCCAGCATAAGAATTTAAAAAGCAACCATAATTACTGGCAGCAAGTGTTTATACTAGTGAGGGAACTGCTAATTACCTTTAACTGGCAGCAGCAGTTCACTTTGGGGGGGAGTCACCTCAATTTACATTAAAAGTTAGTAATTGTAACTGCTTTTTGCTCTCTGCTACCTTGGAGGAAAGGTTTTTCACCAATTATTCCTGGCCTGAGCTGACTTTTAATTTAAACTTGAGGATGTAGGTGAAATTGTATGAAGACACATAAGCCAAAAGAGGGCAATGCTTTCAAAAGCAGGAAAAAAAACTGCTCCAGAGAATGCATGCCTTAAATGTGGGATTGTAAATTCCATCACCAAAGCGAGGTTAATGTAGCATTGCTAAGGTTATTATGTCCAAATCCCTTTCTGTGTGTCAAAAATTTGTCAAAAATAATAAAACAGACCATTCTTCAGTAAAAGGGAGTGAAGTCTAAGCTTTCAATTTACTCTATGCAAAAGACCCCTGAGTTCTCACAGAAAAGCAGTCTGGTGTTAATGATGAAAATCAGAGAATCATAGAATCATTTATGTTGGAAAAGACCTCCAAGATCATCAAGTCCACCCATTAAACAGATAGGGATGTTTCACCATCCAAAGAGGAAAACCATAACTGGATCATAATTAAGTAAAAATAGTCATTTTCTACATCAGATCAATTCAGAGGTTACCATTTATCATTTTAAACCATGATTATCAGTTTATAATGGAAAATCAAATGCATCTAAGCTACCACATGGCAAAATCATTTTTTCACAGAGGACACATTTTTATAATGATTATATTATATAATAATTAACCATGACTATAGCAAAGCATTCACATAGTATAATATATGCACATGGGACTTAAAAAATGGAAATGGAAGGAAGGAAGGAAGGAAGGAAGGAAGGGAGGAAGGAAGGAAGGAAGGAAGGAAGGAAGGAAGGAAGGAAGGAAGGAAGGATTTGATGTGAAAGGGGATGCAAACTGTTATGGTCCCTAAAGTTGCCTTCTTATCCCCAAAAATTCCCCCAGAGACAATTTCACAAAAGAGTCAGCAAACATTATAAATCATGAATGTGCAATCACAGAACCAAAACTCTGTATTGCAGCTCGGAGAGCATTAATCTCTCTATCTGAGTCAGAACTAAGCAGTCCTGGAGGAGCACCAAGAACACAACCTTTAATCATGACCTAAGATTACTTTTCCTTTTTTTTTTTTTTTTTTTTTCCATGCTGCAAAAACTCAGTACTGCTACAGCTTCAGCAGAGTTTTTGGAAAAGTTGCTGTTAACAATTTTTTGTTCCTTGTGCTTCTTGTTCTTCTAGTAAATGGAAATCAAATAGATTGGTTAATAAATAAAGCAATTTAAACCAGTCTTATAAACTTGGACATCTGTTATTTAAAATGGTATTAGTTCTCTCTGTCAAGGAGAACATACTTTTTAGCTATTAATACATCCTAGACTGGAGAAAAGATAAAAGGTAAATTTTTTCCTACTATTTTACAACACATAAAAAAAATAATCATATTGTATCTGCCAGTTTCCAAAGAAAGATGTCTTCTGTTGTCTGTGTTCTCTTTTTACTTCTGGTTTTCTAGGGTTTTATACTTAGCTCATGCTAGTAGGAACAGAAAGCCTTATTAACTTACCATGTTGTTTCTCTACATGAAGCAGATGATCTTGAAAGACATCAGAAGAGTATTATGTGCAGGCATGAATGATCCACCTCTGTGAAAATTCAAACACGAACAAAATTATTATCAAAAGGAAGACAGAATCATGCAAAATGACATGATGTAGGAGGATTGGAAGCCTTCAGAACTCCAGGGTTTATAAAGGGAAATCCATTAGACCAACTGCTATAGCTGAAGATGTATGTTTTTGATGCACAGACTGTCAGGTCTGAAGGGAAGAAGCAATTCCAATTAGAAAGCATTTTTTTCTGAGACTAATTAAACCTATCAATCAGTCAGAGCTTTGGACAGATGGAATACTTGGTTTCTGTGGAGCAAAAGAAAGGCAAGGGGATATAAAGAAGGGGTATTTCTCTTATGAGAGAGAGAGAGAATCAGAGCTGTCTGTTCAACACAAAGGGTTACAATTTGATAGTCAGGAAAAACAGCATGCGATAAACCTTTGCTAAATCCATGATTTTGGTACCCAGTTCGGTTATGAAATCTTCCTTGGAAATTTGTCCTTCATCCTGTTTTATGGGATCTCTTGTGAAGATACGGATTCAGTTATCAGAGACAGATTGGGTGGTTTGAAGAAATATTTCCCCATTTTCCTATAAGCATTTCTAGCCCTTTTCAGTTGTACGGCTGGCACCATTCTGGGGCAGTGTGGTAGCTCATTTCTAGCCATGTTGTTTCCATGAGGCCATTGGATGGCTTGGACAAGATACGCCACATGAAAAAGTTCCATGAAGTAAGCATAGACCCTGGTGGTTCTCTTTTCTCAGGTATCAGTTGAGATGGTTGTGGAGGCATCTTGGAGATTTATACATTATTGCTCAGGTAATGATTGGATCTATTTTGTGTAGACACAAACATCTCCAGATGTTTATTACTGATTCCCAGTTTATCTTATTCCGCAATCCTACTCAATATTGCAATCTATATTATACAGCTCGTTTCTTATTACGACATACCCATTATTTAAAGAAGAGTACTGTGATTTTTTTAATGTTATGTGATAAAAATAATCAAATTCTGCCATGAGATTGTGGACTGCAAATAGGGTAAGTCTGTGCCATCTCTGTAAGTCTTTATACAACTAACAAATAACACTAGCACAGCATAGGTATATATGTTTGCAAACACATGCTTTCCAATTTAGTGATGCATCCTCTTGAGACCCTCTTCCTCACTGCTATCACTGTTCTTTCCAAAGGTTAAATACTTTGCAATAGAGATCGCTAGTAACACTGTAAATGGCTAATGGTGGAACTGTTGCAATGTACTCCTCCACTTGATAATGCACTTCTTTGCAGCTCCCCTGAGCACCTTTGGCGAGTTTGGAGCTATGTTGCTAAGATTAATTTGCCTCAGGTAATTATTAGTGGGCTGCTGTGTCAAAAAGCTGTAGAGAAAGCACAGAATGTGTGTGATTAAACTCATATATATAATATGGAAGGAAATGTAAAAATTTGTGCACTTTCTGAAAAATGTACTTTTGTCAGCCAGCCAACACTCAAATAATGGATCTGTATAATGGAAGAATAAAATGTAATAGAAATAAATGTGCATACAATAACTTGAAAGTGCTATTAAGCTTGTTCCCTCTGAAGTGATTAGTCAAGGGCCAATTCATTACATGCAATTTAGTAGTAGGCATAATTATGGTTAGCTGTGGCAGCTAAAATATTTTCATCTCAATAGTTTGAACCAAACAAACCATATCCTCTGCTCCTACCTTATTAAGACAACCTTTCTCCAGCAAATTGAGTATGCAGGTATATAATGAACATAAGGACCAAATTGTTGCAGACAACCCAGAGCATTCTGAGTTATCATGGGAGAGCTCAGGAAATTATTTTCACAGCCAAAGGAAAATCAGTCTTCTGAAGAACGTAAAGTGTGATGTAAAGGGGATTCAGGCACTGACACCCAGGAGTATAATGCACAGAGTCCTAACATATTATAGGAAATCAAAAAGCAAGAAGCATCTAAAATTTTGTCTCCAAAGTTACATAGGCATTTAGAATACTCATCACAAAACCCAGCAGACACAGACAGCTCTTTTTGCTGTGTGCATTTTGCCCACTTTTTAGGCATCAATCTCATTCAAGCACCACGACCCCTCAGTGATAGGATCTTCTGAGGTTCAGCATTCACTCCTTCCCTCTCCCAGAAAAGTGTACTAAAGATAAGACCGGAGAAAGGCAAGTCCCATCCCTTCTCTTGAAGATTTGCCTGTGCACAAAAGGGACCGGATCTTTTCCCCAGGAATACGATTCTTTTCCAATGAGTGTTTTAACAAAACGTAATCCACAGAAAGGTGGAAGATTTAGGTTTGAATTGGTTCCGTCTGATAAAGCTACAGATATTAAACAGTATTCAACAGACCTTGGAATAATGTCAGAGGGTGAATTATAGAGAATGCATTGAGTTCTCTGCATCTTCTCTGTGCTCAGAAGACTTGATGCAAATACTTTGGAAAAACTCCCAATGAGATACACTAATGCTCATGGATGTTGTCATAGGAGGGATTTTAGCCAGACAGCTCCACTACCTGTCACTCCACCTTTGATATATTTTCCCATCTGCCTAAGGCACTTCCAAATATATGTGATTCTGTGGCAGTTTATAAAGATATGCCAGGCACAGAGGAAGCCACATGTCTCACGGCCAGAACTCATTTTTGGAGCACTCCATAGAAGAGGAAGGAGGACAGATGCTTTGAGAAAGAAAGGGGTGGGGAGGTGTTCTGTCATCAAACGTAGCAGTTAAAGAAACAGGACAGGGAGCAAACATATCACAGACAGATTTTGGCTAAAGGCTAATCATGCTGAAATTATCATCGATCCAAACTGATCTTGACATGATGGCTGGTCTAAAACAAGAGCCAACAATGTTCCACAGTCTGTGATCTCCTTTCTATCATTTCACAAAGCACGATTAGCAAGTTCTGACTTTAAATGCAATCTACAGTTCATTCCGTCTGAAAACAATATACAAACTTGGGATGTTAATATTGCCCCACCTAACAATGAATTAACAAGTTATTTAGGTTGTAGACAAAGGGAGCAATCCTTAGCCAAAGGGACATTTTGTTTTCAGTTCTGAAGGTGGGAGACATTGCTTCAGCATTCCCAACTGCATCAAGAAAGAAGAAATAATGAGCAAAGAAAGGATGTGAGGACTGAGTCAAGTAAATCCTCAGCTAAAAAGCAAATAAATATTTTAATAGTTTTCAGCTAACACCACAAAAAGAGACTTCTAAGCTATTCTAAGTGTTAGGGTGTGTAGGGTACACTGTTTTCTCTTCACTTACTTTCACTCCTCCCAAGACGTTTTCAACAATGCTGTTCCTATTTGAATTTGTAAATCCATTTTCCATTTTATTTTACTGCAAGTTGCTTTGGATTACGGATGATTTCATGGTAATAGAGAAGTTGGGATAATGGAAATGCCTTCATGGCTAGTAAGGAAAAGTCCCCGGGGGAAGTAGATAAGAAGCAAAAGAGCTTAACCTTTGGCAATTTGACATGTTAAACAGAAATGGCAAAGTGGGACCAATAAAATCAGGGTGAATCAAGATTTCAGGAATTAAATAGGCAAACTCAATGAATCTTGTTTTAGCAGAAATTAGGCAAAATAAAGTAGGAATATTAACACGTTAAATGCAAATAGAGAATTGATTAACAATTAAAGAGAAACAATCAATTAGATGTTTGCCTGCCACTGCTCTCATTCTTTTCCTTTTGATTGACTCTCATTTTTTTCTGCTCATCTTTCTCTCCCCACTTGTGTATTTTTGTCACTTGTTACGGTCCTTTGGGAAAGAAGTCATCTTTTCAATTCTGACAGAAACCCTTAGGTATAGTAAAGGAATAATTCCACAGGATTTCATTAAAAAAAAAAAAAAGTTGTTTCTCTGTAGTAACACCATTAAATAGGGTATTTTAACTATTAAAAAAAAAAAAAAAAGGAATTATTTTATCCTGATTCTGTAAGTATCGAGACAAAAACTGCCTTTGCTTTCAATAAAGCTAGAATTTCAGTTCATTTACTTGAGAATTAGCTAGATCTGGACTCACCCTAAGGATGTTCTGTTCATAAAAGAGCACACCTGGGAAGCCTAGAAATATGACCACAAATTTCCTGCGTTTGTGTTTTCTGTCAAAGAGACAGAAAAGCTGGACAAGGTTGCAGTGGTCCCCATACCATATCCTTTCAGAAATACAAATGGTGTTGGAGCGAGGGGCTGGATTTGCTGACCCACGCAGTATTGGAGTCTTTTTATCTGCCATGTTTGTAGACTCCCAAACGAAAGTGAACTGGCCAGGAAGTTTTGTAAGGGAGGGAACAGAAGCTGGATAATTTGGCCAACACAAATGTAATCTCTCTGTAATCATTTTCTAAATTACATTTTTATGTGCATGAAAAGACATAATGGAATTACTGTTTCATTACATCATTTGGGTAACTTTTTCAACCCAATGTTATCCATTCAAGATTAAAAAAAAAAAAAAGTTGCTCGGAAATATTGAAAAACGCATTTTATTTAAATTAAAAAGAATTTTTACAAATCCCAGAGAATTAGACAACAATAAAGACAAAAGAATTTAGAAGAGCAAACCACCAAATTAACTCTCTCATCCACTCAGTCTCTGCTACACAAATGGCCACCGATGTGAACACCACCTAATGAACATCTCTTTAACATGACAGGCTGTTGTGAGCTATCAACATATCCAAAAGCCAGGTTACTTTCTCCTGATGTCCATCTCTATGAGAAAGATTTTACCCTTGTTTTCAATGCTGAAACAGTTTCCAGATTTATAAAATAAAAAGAATACATGGGACATCATCAGAAAGTTTCCAAGTGTACCTGAAATGTCATTGTGGAAGGGATCCCAGAAGGCCATCTAGTTGATTCCCCTCTATTAGCTACATCAGTTATTTATTTGGCTTTCACCATTTGTTTATCCAAGCATACTTAAAATCATTTTGCGATGGAACTATCTCTCTAGGCAAGTTATCTCTCTGTTTTTATTATCTTTATCTCAGAAGTCTGGATTTTTCATTTCCTTACATATTTGAAAACATTAGGATGTTCCCCTATAATCTTTAGGCTAAATGACATGCTTTTTTTTTTTTTTTTTTCCTCCCCCATTTTCCTTGTAAATTATGCTCTTTAGACCTTTAATGACTCTGGACAGCTCTAATTATTAAAATGAAAAGCCCCAAACTGAACACAACGTTCTGGCCAAGGCCTTACCAATGCTGAGTACAGCGGAAGGATTACTTCATGTGTCTACAGGCTGTTTATGTTGTTTGTGTATCTCAATGTGTTGTTTGGAGGGATTTGCAATAGCGTGACATTTTTAAATTATAGTAGGTATGTGACCATCTATAACCTCAGATCCTCTTCTGAAGAGCCACCAGTTGTTCCCATCCGCTTTTTGTTCAACTGATAATTTCAAAATAAGTATACTGTGTGGAAAATGCCCCTCACTTTTTTGATTTTTAGTTTCCTTGGATAATAGCAGCATTATGTCCTCTGCAGATTTATTAAGATTAATCTCTATCCTATCATCTATGTTATTAGCAAAAATACTGAACAGGAATAGACCCAGGGCAGATTCCTGCAGGTACCATTAGATAAAAAAACTTACATCTTAATAATGAACAATTTGTAATTTTTCCCATAGTACAGTTTTCCAAATAATTTGACATCCATTCTACAGCTGTTTCTCCATGAACACATTTTTTACCTGCCCTTTGCAAAAGCCACACAAGACTTGTCAAAACTTTACGAAAGCCAAGACATGGGATTGTCAGCTTCTCTTTTTTGTTTGTTGAGGAAAGAAAAGTGAAATGCTGTGCTTAAAATGGTTTGCTCCTGATAAATCTGTGCTATCTTCAATCTTTTTTTTCCTTCAGACTAAGTTTTTACAAATGGCTGTATCCTTTTTTCAAGCGGTTTTTTTGTTGTTTGTTGTTGTTGTTGTTGTTGTTGTTTTTGTTTTTTGTTTGTTTGTTTTTTAGAAACGTAACTTCAGTTGACTGGTCCACAATTCCACAGCTTGCTTTCTTTTCCATTTTAAAGGTAGGCTGCATACTTGGCTCCATGGTTTGGGCTTTTTTTTTTTCCTCAGATTTTTTTTTAACAGCTCTGGTATTATTTCCAATAATCTCCAGGCCTAGAATTTTCTCTCTTGCTGCTGCTTTGCTGTAAGATCCAACATTAGTTATTACTTGTTGTCGTCCCAGCTGTCTGCTTCCGGCAGATCTTTCAGTGGTGACTGAGACCATGAGGCAATCAATGTCTGAGCTGCCTCTTCATTTTCCTCTGTAAAACATAAAATTTGCCCTTCCTTGTCTTCTGCTCCCAATGGGCAGACAGAATGATTCTTTCATGTCCCTTGCTAGTCGCACGTCAGTTTTGTGCCTTTCTGGTTTTGTCCCTCAATCTTCTCTTATTTTATTTTTTTGCCTGACCCACTTTCTGTTTTCCTATTTTTTTTTTGTATGCTTCTGTCTTGTAATTGAGGTCAACAAAGATCTCATGATTTAGCCAAGTTGGTCCCATAATAAGCTTCCGATCCTCCCTCCACTTTTGGATGGTTTGTGTTTATGTCCTTCTCCAGGGGTTACTGCCAATAATGGGAAAAATTTAACTGTCTTTTAGTTGCTACTATTTAATTTTTTTTTCTCTAATCCCTGTTTCTCTTTTGAATGCAAACTCTCATCTGGGGCCTTGTTATGGCAGATCCAGTTAGCTATCGTTATCTTTTCGTGTATTCTTTGCCATATCTATTTTTGCCAAGTTTAATTAGGGAACTATCCCTGTTGATTTCCCCTTTCCCAGTTGGGAAAGAATTAGAACTCCGTGCTGGCAGGAGTTTTCCACTCTCCTTTCATTTCTTGAAGAAACAATTCAGTCACTTCTTTTCTATCATTCAGTTGAACGACTAGTTCCCCTTTAAAAAAATGGTTTCAAGATACAGAAATGTGTGCTGCTGGTATCTGGTATTAGCCTGGAACACCCTACAAACCATCAAAGGCAGGCACAAACCTCAACAACATTTTCAGATGTTTACAGGGTCTAAATCTTGGACAATCTAAGAGGCTTGCTAATAATTTGGTTTCTAACGATCCAGTGGCACTACCTAAGTGCAATTACCCACAGCCTTCCAGGCTGCACACAAGCCCAGAAACCTTTGGATGACACATCCAGGGGAAGAACCAAACCACAACAATTAGCTGGCTCAAATAACCCAAAATCAGTATCACCCTTTTCCTCAGGGAGCTGCTGAACTGCTCAGAAGAACGGTGTTGTCCCACTGCATTAAAGGATAGAGATGGAGCCTTCTGCTTGTGGCAAGCTGACTCTTGAAATGGGTGCAGAAATGGGTGTAGAATCAAGACCCCAGGGACAGAGAAAAATATATCGAATGGATGAGAATATAAAAAATGTATTTGCAAATTTTGTGAGTCACCAAATCTCTCTTTGTAAAAGAAAAGACTTACAAGGCTTATTGCAAATTTTGGGGTGCATTTCTTGCTGTATATCACAAATATATTTTACTAAAACTGTAAGTATAGAAATAAACATGGCAATTGGAAAATTTTCTTATTCTTAATAAAATTAGTGGAAATGACTGTATATTTCAGCTGGATTCTAGACCAAAAAAAAAAAAAAAAAAAAAAAAAAAAGACCCTTGTGTCCCTAGAAAGGGCATCAAGTACATAAAATTTCCAATCTTGATCTTCTCAGATTTTAAACAGTGGTCCAAGTCCCATGCTCTTCAGCTGCCTGTTTTACAACTCATCCACAAAAATATCATTGGTATAGTCATTTCACATGAGCTTGCTGGCAGCTCATTCATTGGTCAGTCCATTAAAACGATATATTTCAGGGAAACCTTTCAACATTTCAATAATATCTAATTTCTCACAACTTCCTTAAGCTGAAATATTATAGGGATATGCTTTTAAAACTGTTGAGGGAGCCCAACTAAATCCTATCAAAGCATCTGGCCCTCTAAATCCCTGCCTATATAAAGTTAAAATTGGCTGAATCTCCACAAAGAACTACTGTTGTACAACAAACCCCGACAAGTGTGTTTTACAGAGCTCATAGGAAGATAACGCACACTTTTTATATCACTAAAAATGCTGTAGATATGATATCTCTGCTTTCAAGATGACATACATTTTTAAACACCTTGTACTTCTTTCAGTCTTCCTTGTGAGACATTATTATCATCTGTGTTGTAGAACTACCTTTCATGAATAATAAAGCTTTTTCTGGACAAGTGTTGCTAAAATGCCCCTTACTTTGTTCAAGTGTTACTTACAAGGCAAGCTGTAAAACCTTAAGATTTGTGAATTTGGTTTTCATTGCCATCTTCTGCATTCCTAAATATCTTAAGCAAGGCACAGCCTGCTCATACTTGTCCATTAAAATTCTTTATACTGAACATATAAAAACCTGTAACATTGTACCTTTCCTATAATCAGCACAAAAAGCAATTATACGTGAAATTTGACATACTTCCACCTATTTCCATGAGTTAAGCTATTCTGCTATAATATTTTCCCCATATTGGCTTTTAATAACAGTAGTTGAAATGGTGAATTTTCTGTCTCTTTTTTCTCCAAGCAGTTAATCAAAATCCACTTCCCAGTTAGAGAGAGTACAGCACTTGCACAGTTAAACTGCAGCTGTTTCTCATATGGGTAAGCTCCAGAGATGTTATGAGGGATTCAAACCCTGGGAGGAGTCAGGCACAAAAGGAGAAGGCTCTGTCTAGAGTTATTTCCTGCCTTCCTATTTATTAGAAAACCCTATAAAAATTATAAGCTTTTCATTAAATTTTCTTTATGTTGGTTTTTACCTAGTCTCTCATGCTTTTTTATTCCTTTCTTTTTTTTTTTTTAATTTTAAGAATTTTAAATGCAAGCTATTTTTTGTGATTTTCAAAGGAAACAGAAAATGACACACAAGTATGTTAACACATAATTTTGTTCATCAAACAAATACTATGTATTTTATCAAATAAGAGATTTTTGAAACAATATTCAACCACTGCCAGCTGTCTGCAACTGGACAAGTACTAGGAAAAAAGTCAGATGACTTCCCACTGTTTCAGTTGGCTTTATTGCTTCTAAGTGCAGTTACTTAAGGGAATAAGATTGATGATACTATCACACTCCCTATCTGTCTCTCACCAATTTTGATCCCATTACCAATTTCAAATAAATCTAATAGAAAGGGACAGGCCTCCAAGGTAATTAAGTTCCCTCAGGTTAAACAAAAGACTACATATAGAGTAAAAGAAACTGGAATACGTTTCAAATTTGTGATGAGCTTTACCACTAGATTCCCCTTTTAGCTGAACAAGAGGAATAAAGCTGCAAACTTTTGCACAGAGGAGTGATATATAGCCAGAAGTAGAACTGTAAAGCACTTGTGCTTGTTTCCTGGGTTTCAGGCAAGAAGAAAAAAGCCTTACTCTTGGCTATACCTCATTTGCCACCATGGGAAGGACACATCCCCGGTGACATGTCCAGCTTTCATCCTTACAGCCCTGAAACATTGGTTGAACTCTAACTTAAAGAAATAAATCATAGAATCTTAGAATCATAGAATGGCTTGGTTTAAAAGGGTCTTTAATGATCACCCAGTTCCAACCCCCATGCCATGGCCAGGGAAGCCACCCACTAGATCAGGTTGCTCAGAGCCCCATCCAGCCTGGCCTTGAACACCTCCAGGGATGGGGCATCCACAGCTATTCTGGGCAACCCCTTCCAGTGCCTCACCACCCTCTGAGTGAAGAATTTCCTCCTAACATCTAATCTAAATCTCCCATTTTTAGTTTAAAGCCGTTCCCCCTTGTCCTGTCATTTTCGGCCTGAGCAAAAAGTTGCTCTATATCTTTTTTATAAGCCCCCTTTAAGTACTGACAAGCTGCAATAAGGTCACCCCTGAGCCTTCTCTCCTTCAGCCTGAACATCCCCAGCTCTCTCAGCCTTTCTCCATAGGAGAGCTGCTCCAGCCCTCTGATCATCCTTGTGTACCTCCTCTGGACCCGCTCTAATAGCCCCACGTCCTTCTTGTGCTGGGGACCCCAGACCAGGACGCAGCACTCCAGGTTGGTCCTCACAGGGGCAGAGCAGAGGGGGACAATCCCCTCCCTCCCCTGCTGGCCACCCCTCTGGTGATGCAGCCCAGGACGCAGTTGGCCTTCTGGGCTGCAAGCACACACTGCTGGCTGATGTTGAGCTTTTTCGTCCACCAGAACCCCCGAGTCCTTCTCTGCAGGGCTGCTCTCAGTGAGTTCTTCTCCCAGTCTGTCCTTATGTCTGGGATTGCCCTGACCCAGGTGCAGCACCTTGCACTTGGACTTATTGAACCTCACTAGGTTCACATGGTTCTACTTATCTAGCTTGTCCAGATCCCTTTGGATAGCATCCCTTCCTTCTGTTGTATCGACTGCACCACTCAGCTTGGTGTCATCTGCAAACTTACTGAGGGTGCACTCGATCCCATTGTCTATATCGTTATAAACATATTAAACAGTACCGGTCCCAGGACAGACCCCTGAGGGACACCACTTACTTCCAGCCTCCACGTGGACAGAGAGCCATTGATCACCACTCTCTGGGGGCGACCTTCAACCCAATTCCTTATCCACTGAATGGTCCACCCATCAAATCCATCTCTCTTCAATTTGGAGATTAGAGAATCACGCAAAGGACAGAGAGATTGGCTCATTAAGAGAGCATCACTTATAATGGTTGGCTTTATGAAGTTTTATCTTAAAATAAGAATCATCATAGCTATTAATGATGGAAAAAGCCTTTCTTCCACCTTTTTTCCCTTCCATCCACTACAGATTTCTCTAATGAACACTTAGCATTACTTAGCTCGCATGTTTGCATGAGTACCAAAGGACTGAGCTCCCAACATTTCCCTTGTGTGGGAAATAAGGCCACTGCGGCCTTATTCCCTACTAGTGGCCAGTAATCCCGCTCAGCATCACAGATTTTGGACTCATTTTTCAGCCTTCTTCCCTTCTTTTTCTTTCATTTCAGTACGCCGAATGCCTCACTTCCTGTAACTCCAATACTGTCAACGGAACTAATATGTGTGGATAAGGGGAAATAAGTGTTAATGAAGGCAGAATCAGATCCATTAAAAAAAAAAAACAAAAAAACCCTACAGCATAGATCACATATGGGAAGGTGGCTGGCTGCCCATGGATTCTATGATTCTAGTGCTTGTTAATGTATTGGAAATGCATAAGGTTATGTTTCTGTCTGTCATCTACAACATCCTTGGCATTTATCTCACACTTAAGCCCCAATAACAGTAAAAAGAGGAAATCTCAGTTAAAGAGGAATTCTTTCACCCGTTTCAATGCGGGACCAAATTAGTTGTGTGCATTCAAGTTACTTCTAACCCTTCTTGCTCAGCAGCTACTGCACTCATCCAAAATATAGGAGACAGGAATACAAAAAACTTTTCCCTTGCCAAAAAATAGAAAATTGGCATGTTGTGACATGAATGGATAGAGGAAACTGACTAAGGACTTCTTTCTGAACAGTCTCTTCCAGTTAGATGTTCATCAGCCAAGGGACCATGCAGCTGTGAATATGATCATGTAACTTCCCATTTGGACTGTTTACCAAATGCTCTGGAGATCTAGCCTAGTCCTTGTTCCAGTGACAAGTTGGTATAATATTGCAAGGCTTGTGCATGAATAGGGCCTCTGCCCCTTTCCTCGTTACTATCCAGAAAAATTTATGCTGAATTTGTTAGGACAGATACAAAATCAGAATACCTCACTTTCTGGTTCCAAGAACGGCTAGGCATCTCATACAAAGTTGGAGCAAGATATACCAGAATGATTTGAGAGTCCACAATAGTTCGTGGATTATTACAGGAAGTTAGGAGAGAGTTTCCTGAAATTAGGAGGTTGGACAAAAGAAGTGGAAAGGGGACATCATCACAACTAGTGACTATTTAGGAAACCTGACCCTGTTCCCAGTTGTCTACATGTTTACAAGAAATGTAGGTGACCTCAGTGAGTCAAGAAGGACACATCCACCTATGAAGGGAAATCAAAGTTTTGATCCTTGGAGAAAACAATTTAGGCACCTTATTTGAGATGATAGTTGATGGCAGGACTTTTCTACCTGTATCACATTCCCTGTATGTGAGAAGACCAAGCATCTGACCAAAAAGACAGAAGAGAGCAAGCAAGAATGAATTATTTCAATTGGCTGAACATGTTCCATGTTAGCCCTTCCAAAAACATCGTTCCCAAACAATTAGGTTTCTCTACTCTCATTTTTGGCCTCAGAAATCTCCCCATGCATACATAGAAATCACTGATACCACCTTGACTATGTATCATCTGCCTTACATGCAATGGGGTGACTAAAATTAAATGTTATTGAATTGCAACGCCTAAATCCTCTTGAGGGTCTACTCCTATCTCTTTAAAACTTCTGCTTGTAAGTAGCAAAAATTAGCAAAAAACTGGCACCTCTTGTAAGGTAGGCTGGTTCTGACTAGATTTTTCTGCCTTATGCTAGCATGAAAAGCCTACAGGGAGAAGTTTTTTGTTAGCTATTTCAGTGGTCAGAACAAAAAGCAACATGGAATAGTGAGAATAATAATAATAAAATTAAAAAAAAAAGCCAAAATAACTGTGTAATTTGCATACTCCTTAAGACAGCGAGTGACAGAGTGGAAGAAAATTGATATTCTGATGGTAGGCAAAAATAAATGATGGAAGCAAAAAGAAGTGGGAGGATCTCTTCGGAAGGTCAAAAGGTTCCAAGATGAGAAGTCACAGGGCACTGGAGTGCTGGAGAATTGCCATAATTCCTGCCAACAGTAGAAAGTTTCTTTTGAAGAGAAAAATAAGATGGGAGCAGTAAGAGAGAGAAAGATTGAAAATATTCCTGGATCATTGAACTTGTAAGCCATTTTCACAGAGCTTTCTGCTGCCACACTTTCACGGAGAGAGTTTGCACCTCAGGAACTTCTCTACATCTGCACCAGCGTATGCAGGACAGACTCTTCAACACAACAGATTTGTTTCCTAGCCAGCAACACAGCTGTTTGCTGGTTAACAGCTGTCTGTGCAACAATACGCTTATTATTAATAAATTATAATTCAGTAGGTGACTTCCACACAGAGTACAATAGTCTAAGAAAATGTTGAATAGCACCATGAATAGCACCACATCTGGGACAAACAAAAGTCCGAAGCCCCACTGAATGCACATTGACAGCAAAGTATTGACAATTGTTTTCTGAGTATAAATTTTCAATTTAAAGACATTCCCTGTTTTTGCCAAGACCATGTTTCTCTAGCTTACTTGTCAGTATATAATACAGCACAGCTTTACTAAAAAAAAAAAAAAAAAGGGAAGATGCTCATTATTCACTGTTTTTTTTCCCCATGAATCCTGCTATCAAACCAACCTTCATTCATGACAGTTTGACAAATCTATGTTGAAAGTAAGTATCCCTTCCCTTCCTTTTTGTAGATAAGTACTATGTTTACTTATCTTTAGTCAGTTAGGATCAGATGTGTACTTAGGACTCAGAAAGATTTGCACTGTCAACCTGTGCTGAAAACACTCAGATTTGTGTTCTGGAGTGTCTGTTTTGTGATGAGTACTGTACACTCATCTTCATCTTGACAATGGCTCAACTGTTTGAAGTAAGGGAAGCTGTTGGGAACAGGAATATTCTTTACATTTGAGATAATCTTTATAACCTAGCCTGATAAATAAATCAAAATTTCCCAGCAAATTAGAATTAATTAGAAAATGCAGCTCCAGTAGTCCAAAACCCCGAGTTTAGTACCTTGAAAGAATAGTTATGTTTCACTTTGCTTGTTTTTGTTCTGATTGTTCATAGAATCATTGAATGGTTTGGGTTGGAAGTGACCTTAAGGATCATATAATTCATTTAATTCATCTAATTCTAACCTCCCCTCCGACATTGTCAAGAACACTTTCCCTAGACCAAAATGCTTAAAGCCCTATCCAACCTGGCCTTGAACACTTCCAGGGATGGCCTGGGAGGTGGGCCTGTGCAAGCCCATGAAGTTCAACATGGCTAAGTGCAAGACACTGCATCTGGGCCAGGGCAATCCTAGGCACAAATCCAAAGCATCCTCTTTACCATGACAGTGGTGAGGTACTGGAATAGGATGCCCAGAGAAGTTGTGGATGTCACACAGAAACATAGAATCACAGAACAGTTTGTGTTGGAAGGGACCTTAAAGATCATCTAATTCCACCCCCTGCCATAGGCAGGGACACGTCCCACTAGACCAGGTTGCACAAAGCCCCATCCAATCTGGCCTTGAACATTTTCAGGGATGGGGCATCCACAGCTTCTCTGGGAAACCTGCTCCAGTGCCTCACCACATACATAGTAAAGAATTTTTTCTTAATATCTAATCTATCAGTCAATTTTCAGTTTTAATAGTGTTTAAAAGAAACTGGATGTTTTTCTCAAGTATCTGCTCCCTCTGTCCCCTTATAGCATTCTCCATATGTTAATCCAGCTGTAGATCAAAAATAAACGTGAGTTTTTTTAGAGGAAGCTTCGAAGCTTAAAGGCCAGTCAACATACTAGCAAACCCACCCATTTATTTGACTAGGTGTTACTGCCCTTGGGATTCTCAACTTAGTTTTGAAAGTTGTTTTCTGTCTAGTAAGGATAAAAACCCTGAGGTTAGCCCTACGTGTGCAATGCATAAATAAAGATCTGTAAATTACCTTAGGAATTTTTGTCCTGGGACAAACACAGGTTATAGATGTGACAGTTATCTGCTTTAGTCTCTGAACGGAGAGGAAGAATCAAGGTCTTGCCATGCATCAATGTTTTGCACTTTCCTGCAGCTGCAGCACAGAAAAGTCTGCTCTCCTTAGAGCAGCATGAGGTGCTGCTGCATCCTCTGGGAGAAAAAGTGTTTTACTTAGGAAAACACAGCCCAAATCAGGATAGATAGAGACACTGAGACTTATTCTCTGACCTAATTCATGATGAGTTACTACTAGGTGTTACAAAGCAGTTTTTTTGGCAGGAGCTTTGTAAGGGAACAGGTGGAAACGAGCCAAACATGATCATTGGAAACCTCTGTCCTAAAAGACAAAGGAAAAAAAAATAAAAAAGAGAGAGAGAAAAAAAAAGGAAGAAGAAAATTAACAGGAAATAGAAAAATTCCTCTTCTTGAGGTTGTTTAATTTACTCCTTTTCAGAAAGAGAAAAAAGAAAACAGAAAGAGCCTAGAGCAAACTACCTACCATAGACTTGAAGTGACAGCAAGTAAGTTCCATGCGGATATAATATCATATAATTGCTGAGCCAACAATTAATGACTCTTTATGCAATACTTCAAAACATTTTTTTTTTTAATTAAAAGCATTTCTTTGTACAAATTATTCTGCTTTTCCCTTTCAAATCACTTGGCTTCTCTGCCACCTTTAGTGAGAGCCATAAATCCAATTTGTTTTCATCTGGCAACAAAGAGGAGCAGAAAAAAAACCAAACCTTCGCTCTTTGAGGAGATGGGAAGGTTGCTCCTGCATAAGCGTTAACTCAGGGAAGCAATCCAAACACTCTTTAAAAAACAAAACACAGCAAATATTGCTATTGACTCCAGTGGGCCTCAGCCCAGCTTCCTAATGCTAGGGAACTCCACCCCCGTAGGGCTTGGTGCTTCTGCCTGAGCTCTGGAGAAGGCTTCATTCACGTGCACTGCAGGTGTGAGCTCCTGAAAGCTTTCTTCCTCCACTTTATCCTGTCTTTAGTATGTTCTTTCCTCCTTGGAGTGTGCAACCCTTCATCCAGGAGCAATAGCAGTTTGACTCATGATCAGATGTTCACCAGCAGCAGGTATGAAGCCTTACAAGACCCAAACTCAACTGATTCAGGGACAGCTGTGTGCTAGGAAACGTATGATGGGGGAGTGCCAGAAGACTGCATGCTGTCCCATGCCCCACCACAGTGAAACACAGGATTAAAATCGTCCAGGAGAAAACCTTCCCCAGCAAATAAACAAGAGACTCCAGATTGTACTTTGCCCTGCATGGTGGTTTCACACAAATGGACAGCTGAACACCACACCACTCTCTCACTCCGCCTACTCAAAGGAAGAGGGGGAGAAAATTTTATGGAAAAGGGCTTAAGGGTTGAGATAAGGACAGGGAGATTACTCAACAATTACCATCATGGGCAAAACAGACTCAGTGTAGGGAGATTCATGTAATTTATCACCTATTACTAATAGACTAGAGCACTAAGAAACTAAAAGCCAACTAAAAACACTTTCTTCCCATCCATGCTCTTCTACTTCCTTCCCCTGAGCAGTGCAGAGGAATGGAGTATGGGGGTTCATAACACTTTGCTGTCTGCCACTCCTTCATGGTCCCTCTCTGCCCCTGCTCCATGTGGGTCCCTCCCATGGGATGCCGTGCTTCCCGAACTGAGCCTGCGGGGGCTGCCCACAGGCAGCAGCTCTTCAACAACTGCTCCCACACGGCTCCGTACCACGGGGTCCATCCCCCAGGAGCAAACTGCTCCAGCACGGGTCCCCCACGGGCGGCAGCTCCCCCCAGACCCCCTGCTCCTGCGTGGGCTCCTCTCCACGGGCTGCAGCTCCGGCCCGGGGCCTGCTCCTGCGGGGGCTCTCCATGGGCCGCAGCCTCCTCCAGGCCACATCCACCTCCTCCACCGGGGGCTCCTCCGTGGGCTGCAGCATGGAGATCTGCTCCATGTGGGACCCATGGGCTGCAGGGGGACAGCCTGCTCCGCCAGGGGCCTCTCCACAGGCTGCAGGGGAACTGCTGCTGCGTACCTGGAGCACCTCCTGCCCTCCTGCTGCACTCACCTTGGGGGTCTGCAGGGCTGCTTCTCTCACATTTTCTCACTCCTCTCTCTCAGCTGCTGTTGCGCAGCAGTTTTTATTCCTTTTCGTAACTCTGCTCTCACAGAGGCCCAACCAGCGTTGTTCATGTCTTGGCTCTGGCCAGCAGCTGGTCCCTTTTGGAGCCAGCTGGAACTGCCTTCAAACATGGAGCAGCTCCTGGACTCTTTTCAACAGAGGCCACCCTTGCAACCCCCTTGCTACCAGAACCTTTCCCCATAAACTCAGTACACCCTACAACTGCCCAGGAATGGCAATATATCCACAGTGGGAATAGGCACAAAGGGAAATTGCTCTCAGGAGGTCAGGACAGTGTCCTAGAAGGAGTCAGTGGTTCTAAGCATGAGATAAGTGTGTGCAGCCCTGCATCATAAGTTAGTCGCCACCGTGCAGTCTTCATATTTGGATAGGCAGGAATCCACAATTTAAGACTCCAAAAAGGCCAGTTGCAGAAGGAAGAGAGTTTTACTGAACCAGCACATGCCAGGTGACCCAAGAAAAACAGAGCTGGGCCAGGCCACTAAAGAACCTACAGATGGCTGCTAACATGGGTATCTTTGGCATTAAATCCAAAACATTGGAATCTTTCTACTTTGGAATATTTCCTGCCCCTTTTCAGGGTGTACAAAAAGGCAAGGGTTATCTTTCTTGTTATAAAAAGACCACAGTAAATATAAAAGTGTCTTAGCTCATTCTTGCATTGTTCCTTGTCATTCCATTGAGTCATTTGAGTGGTAAGGAAAGGGACCATGATGAACTGTGAGACCACTGCAGGCACCAGCAGACCTTCTGAGAACAGCTAGAACAGCCTGTCAGTGACTTTGCATTGTGCTTGGGTACAAATATCACCAGAAAATCAGACAGCTGACTCTTTAGCTGACTCAGTAGTGGTTTTGAAGATAGCAAAGTATATGACTTCTAAGTTTCAGCAAAACAAGTATGTAGGGCAAGAACAAGTATAAAGTTAAGATAATATTGAATTGAAATAAAATGCTAAGAAATGTCAGATATTTTCATGGTGTACAGTTAACAGACTAGTACAACTTCAATTTAAATTATACTTCATTCCCTTTGGATTTGATGACATTGTGACCCAAATACATATCTTTCCAAGGGTGAAAAAATGCTACTTTTTCTAACTGTAGTAAGCGGATTTCTGGTACTATCCCATGGACACGTGTCTGTGAAAGTATTGAAAAGAAAAATATATCATTTTAAAAAAAGGAAAAAAAAAAAAAGAAAAAAAATGGAAAGATGCCACATTGTATGCTTGCAAGGTTAGGGTAATTAAAGCAAGAATTTTGAATCATGCCAGGTGTTAAGTCAGACTTGTGCATTCAGGGTTTTGGAAAAGAGGAGTGGGGAGTTAAGCACAATATATGTAAATGCATATTCTTATGTGGACATATTCCAGCTTTAGATATTTTTGGAAGAAAGAATGGAATTGAGATTAAAGAGTGTCTGCAGAAGAGTCACACTGAACCTCAGCAGCTTCCTCACAGATTTTGTATCTTGAAAACGAGCTTGTGTCAAGCGAAATGCTTGGCTGAGGTGTTGGTTGGACAGGATCTGAAGAATCACGCACTGTGATGTATGAACAAAGAAACAGATTACAGACTCACAACACTAATTGCCAAGGCCTCCGGTTACCATTCTCCATGTTTTGATGTATACAGTAGATTTATAATGGCCAAGGGCCTGATTCTCATTTACATCACCCAACACTATAAATTGAAATGAAAGTGGAATAAAGGGACATGAAGGCAAGCAAGAATCTAGCCAAATACCTATAACTTTTGAAGTTTTGGCTGGCACCCAGAACTAATCTGGAGACCGAATCTTCTGGTTATTATCCAGTTACTGTAACCCAGATGTACTCAAATGAGGGTGCGAGCCTCCAGCTGGGAGGACAGTCCCCAAGGAGTAGTAGGACTGGCAGAAATCCATTAATCTGATGTTTGGCTGATGAGCCAGAGAGGTGGGGCTTATGACCAGGTGTGGAGGTGATCAGAAACAGGTCTAGTCAGAAACAGGTCTGGTGATCAGAAACTTGGAATGGTCTTCATCTCACTTACAAGAAACCAGTGGTGATCCAAAAATAAATAAATAAATCTGAGGTCCATGCTTCTCCTCAGGAAGTCTGGTCTTCAGAAAGCACCAGAAGCAAGCTGCATCACCTAAATTTCTCAAAAAAGTCCGTTATTGAAACCAGTTTATAAAACTTGCAGACACCTAGATATTGCCAGCCATGTTTCTTAATTCAGTTGGCCAGTCCCACATAAGTATTATCAAGTTCTCACTTGGCAAAGCAAATGGACCAAGTGAATACAACCTAAGTCATTTCCCAGCTCTGCAACAGGTTAATTTTGCCTGGGAAATGTTGCTTAGGCTCAATTCACAAATGGTTGCACTGGGTTTCTCCTCTGTATACAGGCACAGTGAAGCTTTGCCCAATTTGTGAAATGCTTCCACAGTAAAATCCTGCATACTATCCTACATGCCAGCCTTTACAGTAATTGTTTATTCATAGGCTGCTCTGTTTTTTTTCTACCTCTCTTAATGGATATAAAAATTGCATCTTCCTGTCTCCAACAGTAGCTCCACATACACAGAACTGCCTTCTTCTCTCAGGAAAAAAGAATATTTTCTTCAAGGTAAAATTTCTATGAACTGAAAACAACTCCAGGCTCATAGCTCCAACTGATAAGGCTCACATTACCCCTCTGCATGACAAGGCAAACACAGAAGATTTATATGCTCTATCTGTCTTGTACTTCAGATCTGAAGAAGGGCCTGCGCATAAAAAAGCTTATCTATTTTCCAGCCATGTCCAATGCTGTGATGAAAGATACCAGCTCTCTGTACAAATCTTCTTCATCTGAATTCTTAGGCCACCACAACAAAGCAAGACTGTTATTAGTATTGTTGTATATTCTCTGTTTTTCCTGGAAGCAATATGCTAAGTCTTTCAAAGAAAGCTGTGTTACTTCTGCTAGGCTATCTTGAGCACTTCACCTCAGCTTTTTCTTATTATGCAACATTTAAGGATCACTTTCTTTTTCCTTCATCACATTCAAAGAGATTGTGAGACGATACAGTTGCCTTTTCATAGATGACATTACAGGCCAGAGATGGACACTGTCTGGCTGCCCTGGCTTCTGTGAGTCTGAGTCCCCAGCTGGTACACTGTACACAAGGGCAATAGCACCAAACGTAGCTTTGTTTGCTCTCTTTTCATCCATTCCTATGAATCTCAACTTCTGCCATCATCTGCAGCGGTGACGCACGCTAAAACATGAAGCACTTCACCTTAAGAACTGTGTTTCCAGTTTGTCTGTTTGCTTATTTCGTCGTTTTGTTCCCAGCTTGTCTTTCTAATGATAAACTAATCCAAGCGGTCTTTGTAGGGGAGTAGTATATGAGGTCTAGGGACTAAATCAGCCTCAGTCCAATAAAAAGAAGTGTCAGGACATTGACGCAATGTTAGTAATCATAAACTCCTTTAATCCCATGCTGAAGGACTGAAAAGCTTAACTTTTCTTGGAGTTAAAATAAAAAATTAATACGTGCTCATGGGTGACTGTAAGCAATTAGCAGAAATTCCCAACACTAGCTGTAGTGAATCCGAGTGTTGAGAAAGTCTAAGCCATAGACTTTGAACAGCAAAGCACATAACTTACCTCTTGAAGTGGTGGGTTTCTGTGTTGCTTTTCATCGACCACACTGAATAACCAATCTTGAAGGAAATACTGTGCTGTTTTTAGGAAACTAGCCTGACACTCAGAAGGCCTGATGTAATGGAAAAACTTGGAAAAACTCCTCTGACAGTCCAGCAAGAGTAGGTGAGTACCTTAGGTGGGATTTGCTATTAAAATGTGACATGTAATGTCAAATACTTTCCCATGCCCTACAACAGTATGGCTATAATCTCTTCACATGTGCTGCAGCACTGTCAGTGTATAACCAAAGGCCATGTAATGTAAACTCCAAATTAAAAGAAAATCCATGTTCTTGCTGCATTCATACAAGCAGGAATCTACAAAGAGAAAGCAGAAAGCAATTTTACTGACAGTTCAACAATTTCTTCCACAATGCTAAATAAGCAAGCATGAATAAAATAAACATGCATGGAGGATATTTTCAAAGACTACTTCCTAATTTACATAATATATTTCTCCTACAAATGGAAACAGATGAAATATATGAAACATGGAACATATGGAACAGGACTTCCTTTTTGAAAATCATGAGGGTGGGAAAGAAAACCTTTTTTAGTCAGTGACAATTTCCTCAATAACTGCTCTATTTACTCTAACAGATTTTATTCTGGGAGTTGATCTAGCATGGACGTCTGGTTTAACCAGCCATACCTTTTTATTGATTATGAATTGATTTTGAGTATCACTGGGGTGGTGGACATGGGAGTGTATATTCATAGTTTATTTATTATGAGTCAAGGGACAATTTGCAAAATTCAAACATTCATAAATAACAGAGAAATCCAAATCTTGGGTTTTGGCTATGGCCCAGCTCTTGTTTACAGGAGGATATTACATACAGAAAGCTGGACTCCACTTTTGTGTTCAGAGGGGTAAAAGAGCAGAACTTTTGTGTTTTGTTTTAGGATAACATCCATATGCCCAGCAAGTGTTGAATGGGTACATATGAAAGATTTGGCAACCACTGAAGAAGATGCAGAAGAATAGAACTTCAGTGTTTCTGACAACAATTTATATTGTATAAGGAATAATGTAGCCAGCAGGACCAGGGAGGTGATCGTTCCCCTGTACTCTGCTCTGGTGAGGCTGCACTTTAAGGCCCTGGGACACATCCAGAGAAGGGCTACAAAGCTGGTGAAGGGCCTGGATCACAAGTCCTTTGAGGAGCGGCTGAGGAAACGGGGGTTGTTTAGTCTGGAGAAGAGGAGGCTCAGGGGAGACCTCATTGCTCTCTACAACTTCCTGAAAGGAAGGTGTGGGGAGCTGGGGGTCAGCCTCTTCTCACAGGTAACTAGTGATAGGACTAGAGGGAATGGCCTCAAGTTGCACCAGGGGAGGTTCAGGTTGGAAATGAGGAGACATTTCTTCTCAGAAAGAGTAGTCAAGCATTGGAATGGGTTGCCTAGGGAGGTGGTGGAGTAACACCTGGGGGTGTTCAAGGGAAGGTTGGACGTGGTGCTTAGGGACAGGGTTTAGTGGATGACATTGGTGGTAGGGGTATGGTTGAACCAGATGATCTTGTAGGTCTTTTCCAACCCTGATAATTCTGTGATTCTATGTGTTATCTTATATGACTCTGAAACACACTTACAAGATGGCAGAACATACATTTTGACTTGCAGTCCTCCCACTTGTAGTTTTACAGACAGTTGGCTCACATTAATCACTTCAGTTCCAGCTACCCTTGTGCCTGTGTAATATGGTTGTATTTTAACTCTGCATGCAGCTAGTTTGACAAGGGTCATATCTCGATCTTAACTCAAAAAACTGTCAGCAACTCTCATCCTCTCTAGCTACTAGAATGCCCCTTCACCCTTCACACTGTCTAAAAGACTGGACATTCCCTAGCAGGCTGGACAGAAGCAAAGAAACTGATGAAAAATTGCCTAAAATAGTTTTCTATTCACTCAGGTTTCTCCCAAGAAAATCTTTATCTGCTCTTTTTTGAAATGGCTTTGTAATGAGGAAAAACAGGCCCAAAACTCTGCATCATAATTAATGTAGGATCATAGAGGATGGAAATCTTCCAGGATTCATCTTCCCTAAAGGGAGAACCAACTATATATATGGCAATTATTCTGTCATCCCACCAGTTGTTAAAACCTCTAATTATGAAGATTCAACATCCTTCCTAGACAAGCCTCCACTGTTAGACTTTTCTTACCATTAAAAAATGTTTCCTACAATGTAACCAGAATCTTGTGTATTTTAAGCCCTTTATATATTTTTGTATCCTTCACAGTTATGAAAAATTGGTCTCTTTCTCTTGGAAACAAGTTTTTAAGACTGCTGTCATTCCTTGTCCTTCCTGCCCCCAAGCTTCTCATTTTTAGCTTGATAACCTTGCTTCGGTTTATCCTCCCTCATGGGCTGTGCAGTCTGGCCCTTTCATTGCTGTTGGTGTTTCCTTCTGGCTGGTTTGTATCATTCTCAAATACACTGCAGTTGAAATACACTGCCAAGACTGAGGACAACAGCTCATCATTATGAAGTGAAATGGAAAGATCAATTCATGGTTTTACTTCTAACTCCCTATTTCAGTTTCTTTTTTTCTGCAGGACATACCGAGTTTGTGACGCATATATGGAATGCAGATCCTTCCCCAATTTACTATTTTGTCATTGTTTCCTGTCCTCAGCCTGTACAGATGAACAATCCTGCTGAAGAGAATTACCTCTCTATCATTCCTCTGAGTTTTGTCCTGTAATTTTCCTGATTACTTTTGCAGTTTGTCAAGATCATTTTGAATTTCAAATCTTACCTCCAGTGTGCTTGAAGTTTCTCCCTGATTTCATTTCATCTGCAGAAAAAAATAAGCACCCTTAGTATTCAATCACAGAGACAGGAACAAAAAATATTGAACAGAACAAGACTCAGGGAAAAATAAATAAACAAACAAATAAATAAATAGATAAATTGCTGAATATTGAATGTGAGCTTCTTTGTGAACCATCAATAACAGCTCTGTGAATACATTTTCCAAACTTGTACACATCTCATACAAGTCCCATAAAGATCATAATCTCTTATTTATCAGTAGGTGTGACATTTGAAAAGTCTCTCACTGCTTATATGACAGTTGTTTTTCCCCTGCTCACAGTCTATCATAACACATAAAAAATGTGATTGTTAAGACACGAATCTTTTTTGACAAAGATATGCTAGCTAATAGTCGTTTCTGAGTATTTGAACACTCATCTCTAATATTTATCACTTCTTCAGCCTTTTCAAGGGTTCTCAGCTTGACTATTTATGAAATTCTTCCTCAAAGAAATGAAGTGAGACTGATGGGTTCCCTGTTGTCTTTTCTTTTTGTTTTTAAGTTCCTTTTTAAAAAATAGATGTTTTTTCCCAGCCTTCTGGTATCTTTCCCAGCTATCACAAGTTCTAAAAGGTGGCCAAAAATGGCAGAGAGACTGTTTCCAGTATATTTTTAAGTATACTTTGTAATAGAAACAAAATTCAGTCTGGAGCTTGTTGTGCTAAGGCTGACTATGACTCCAAATGCTCATTACAAATAGAACAGGAGCCCTCTGAAGACTAAATCAATGCAACATGTTATTTCTTACTCCTCTCTTTTCTGAATATTATTCCCTCCATCTGTGCCTTAGGGTGAAAAACAGCCAAGGTAATTACACCCTGTGATTGAATATCCCAACCACTAAATTTCAGCACACTATCACCACAGTTTTTCTATCGTTTGTTAGAAGTGACATGTCCCCATCTTTTTATAGCAAGTTTTAAAAGAAAAACCATGGGCTGTGGTGCACAACTAGAGCAAGGTGTGGGCTATTCTGAGGGCTCCAAATCTAGCAGGGAGGAGGGATTGAATCCTTTTCCTTGTCCCTGGACTTTCTATACCTGCTGGGCAGCAATTGTGCTCTCTGCTGGCCATGCCATGTTTTGTGGGTCACACTCCAGATGCCCCATGCCCATCCCCATACTGTCTGGCCACAGTTCTGGATTTTCACATTGCAATTAGATGGCTAAAACTGATATAATCAGACTCTGAGCAGAAGTGTGCTCATAACACAGCATCAAAAATGCTTTCAGCCTGGAGGTCAGTCTTGCACATTCTCCTTTTCTTTCAGATTTCTCTGGTTCCCTCTATTTGCCTTCCCTGCCAGGAGCTTTACTCATGCTTAGTCTGACTCCCAGTACTACTCAGGCTTCCATTTCATCTTTCTCCACTTGAAAAAGTAAAATTAATATTTGAAGTATTTCTCAGGCTTTATTAGCAAACCTCCCAACTTTATCCTTGACTCACACCCCTGACATAGAAGTTTTTCCTAACAGACTTGCTCCCACACAAACTTGTCTACTGTTCATAGTGGGTTTACTCTTTTCTTGTTCCTTATTAAAGTCATATCCCTGGGCTGGCTTTCTTCATCTGGGAATGGGAGCCAAGCCTGGCTCAGGTGCAGCTCTCACAGGGCTTGCCCATCCTCCTCCTCCTGCCTGATTCATTCAGGAGATGTCCCAGTCCAATGTTTATGAAATCTTCGTTTTGCAATCACCATGGTAGCAAATCAAATGTCACTAATGCTGCATCACCAAATGAATCAGGCAGGAGAAGGATATAAAAAGGGAGAGCTACTATTTATACACAGATACTGTGGTAATCAGCAAAGATGAGAATGCACGTGGAAAGTGATCTCTAAGCAGCGTGTCCATCTCCTCAGGGTCCTCCATGTCACATAGCAGTCAGTGCGTCTGCAGGAGCAGCAGAAGTGCTCCCCTCCCACTCACCAGACTCCGCAGGCAGGATTTGTTTAGGGAATTTGTCTTCCAGGGAGGGAAACCTCACATGCTGGGAGAGTGGCAAGAAAGCAGCTGCCTCAAACAAGCACAAAATGCAGGTTGTGGGACCACAAGGGACGTGTCCCGATGAACTCACATCCCTCTTGTTTTATGATATCTGGCTCTGGGTGATTTGTTTCAATTTTGAGTGCTCACTGATGTTTATGGGGGGAATTTTCTCTCCTGTGATCATCCTTAATGCTAAAAACATGTAAGGCTGCAGAGGCTTTCAGGAGAAAGGAAGCAAAGTCTCCTTTCAAAATCTGTTCTCACTTAAACTGGATTCACACTGAAGCAACTCCACCTCACTCCATGAAATAATTACTGATGTACCAGGAGAAATCAGAATCAGGCCAGCTGGCAGTAAAAAAGTTCTGTTTCACACCTTTTCTGAAGTTTCCCACTGTTCCTATAGATTTCATCTCTCATCTGCGATGCACAATGTGTTAATCTCACAGGGTTTGTATGACATGGTGCCACCATGGCCTGGGCATGGCAATCTAGATGTCCCTCCCAGTCCCAGGTCTCTACGCTGGTCAGCAGAAGTACCATCAAAAGAAGACTAAAGAGAAAAAACAACTGTCTCAACATATGTAGCCAGTCTCACGAGTGTCTGTTAAAAACATCTTTAAGTTTGTCAAACAAGGGCAGCTATTAGCTACAAATAGCAGTTAAAGCAGAATATATATATATTTCAAAATTCAAATAGATTAACTGTCTTTTTAATGATCCTTGATGACACAGACACTAAACGAATCTAATGAAAATGGAGAGCTGACTAGAAAAAAGCTCAGATCAGAAAAGATTATATAGTAATATTATTCTCTGACTACAAAAAAAAAAACACAAAAAAAACCCAACAACAACAACAAATACTACCAATGGCACATGAACACACACAAACCAGAAGAGTTTCCAGCTTGAAAAGAAATACATTTTTGATTCAGACATGTGCCAGTGAGCATAGGAGTGGTCTGTTCTGAATTCAGATCTTGCATTTATTAAAACAAAATCTTCTTGGATAAATAATACAACTTTCATGTGTTTAGGCAAACAACCTCTGTCCTGAATTCCAGGCAGAAGAGCTCATTTAGATGCAGTGTAAGCTGGCATTGACTTGAATGGAATTTTCATTGTTTACCATAGCACTATAACTCCCCCCGCCCCCTCCTTATGTTAAAGTCTTAAAAAAAAAAAAAAAAAAAAAAAGTCAATTCAGATAAAAAGTCCTTCAACATCAAAGTTAATAGAAACAAACAGAGTAGAAATAAATTGTGACAGATAACTTTGAAGGTAGGGCACTTGAAAAGGCACTAGGCATGGGCCATGCCAGCTCTGGCATCTCTGCCAGCACAGGGGTGCCAGTGCAGGGGTGTCCCCACGCACCCCAGGCTGTGTCAGCGATGCTTCACCCTGGGGAGGGAAGCTGTAGGTGATTGTATGGAGCAGCTCTGGTGCCTGGAGGTGCACCATGTCTGCAAAATCAGCTCCACAGCTATGCAGCAGAGCTGCAAAGGTTCCTGCTGATGGGTGCTCTGCCTGAAGGCAATAACTGCATGAAAGCAGACTTAATTCTACTTTTAATCCTCATATTTATCTTGCGTAAGGTAGTCTGGTGCTTCTCTCAGCAGGTTTATGGTGTATCTACACGGTGCTTTGCCTCTGCACCCAGATGGATAAGTGTGAGATGGATAGGGTGGCACGATACAAAAACTCCTAGCTGCACTGTTGGACCTTTGTGGGGCCTTCCCATTTTTCAGTTCTTCAGGTTTTCTTTTCCCCATGACAGGAGAAGATTACGTGAGTGAACAGGTGGGAAGCCAGGCAGAATTCTACCCAAGACCATGCAGATCTGGTTGAACACCCTTTTAGATTGAGTCCTTTTAGCCAAGTGCATCAGTCAGGTCTCTGACCCGAGAAGGAACATTAATGGAATTTAGGTGCCCTCTCCTGATGCTATGGCCTGTGAACACATTTTTATACATACACAAGAGCTTTCCTGTTTGATGCTCAGCATGAGGAATGTGTCTGTTAGAGACATCCTTCCTGGGAACCCTTCAGCAGAGGACATCCTACTCAGCCGATGAAATGACAGAGGGCTCTAAACACTGGCAGGGGGAGAGATCTCAGTCAAGGACCTTGAAAGGTCAGTTCCAGAGAAGGAAGCAAAGAGACCCTCAAGTACTTGGGAGATAAGCCATCACTTCAGAGCACTCCAAAAAAGTGACAAGCGCACTCCAAAAAAAGTAAGTGGATATGGATGTTTGGATGTTCACAGTGCTTCTTTAATGCTTATCTTTCCTTGACAAGGAAATTCCTCCTGATATGAGGCAACTTAGGACAACAAATTTTATCAGTGAAATTAAAATCTACATTTAAAACATTTGCATGGGGATTTCAATTGCACAATAAAACATCAAATGTTTCAGTAGGAAGTGAACCCCCTCAGAAGCTGACAACAAAATTTAAATGTTTCCCTCAACTTCCGTGACTTGGTGTCTGCAGTGTTTCTTAATATCTTCTGCAGCATCTCTGTCTTCTACAAAACAGCTTGTTCCTCAAAACAGCTTGCTCCTCAAATAGAAACCTAATCTGTCTTTTAGATCTCTTAAGGAAGGTAACAGAGGGTTTTACTCAGATTTGTAGGGCTTTTTTTACCTGGATGTTGTCATCAGTGTTGATCTTCTCCACATGTGTCAACCTTCTGAACATGTTTTCTCCAGCAGATTTTTTTTTTTTTTTTTTTTTACACGTGATCGTTCAGTTACATCGGTTGAATCATCACCACTTTCTCTGATGCTGGCTTCCCTCTTTTCAGCAGCCAAATGGAGCATGTCTTCTGGTCACTAAAGTTTGCCAATATGTGTTTGTGCTCCAGTAGATCTAAAGGACCATTGTGGTTTAACCCGGCAGGCAGCTGGGCACCACCCGGACACTCACTCACTCTCCCCAGGTGGGATGTGGGAGAGAATCAGAGAGGGAAAAGTGCAAGGACTCATGGGATGAGACAAAGACAGTTTACCAGGTAAAGCAAAAGCCACACACACACGCAAAGCAAAGCACAGCAAGGAATTCCTTCGCCCCGTCCCACCGGCAGGCAGGTGCCAGCCACCCCCAGGACAGCAGGGCTCACCACGTAGCGGTGCCTTGGGAAGACAAACACCACCACTCCCAGTGCCATCCTGCCTCCTTCTTTCCCCCAGCTGCCATTGCTGAGCACGATGCCCCGTGGTGTGGGATGTCCCTTTGGTCATTCGGGGCCAGCTGTCCTGGCTGTGTCCCCTCCAGCTCCTGTGGCACCCCCAGCCCCTCGCTGGCAGGGCAGCACGAGGAGCTGGGGAGTCCTTGGCTCTGGGTGACTTCTGCTCTGCAACATCTGAAACTGGTGTGTTATCAACATTATTCTCATCCTAAATCCAAAGTACAGCATCATATGAGCCTCTGCAAAGAAAATTAACTCTATCCCAGCCAAAACCAACACAAAGTATCAGTTTTAAGGCATGCTTGATCTCTTGCTGTTTTACATCTGGTTCTAGATTGAATCCTCTGAACTTCTGGAAGGTCTTCCACACTTCTTTCATGCCCAATGTTTAATTTAATTTAATTTAATTTATTTATTTTATTTTATTTTATAACCTTTTGCTTATATGCTTTTCATATAAATTGTAGTGGTGTCTTCCTTTCACTTACCTGGAAGACTTTTTCTCAGATTTTGAGGAGGACTGCAACTCTATTTAACTATTTAACCATTTTAATATATTTCTTTCTTTTCCATCTTATTAAATACTCTGATGCTTTTAATAAGAAACCAATGAAGTCCTCGATATCAAGTGAGTGAATAAGTTATTGCACTACAATAACAGTAGGTGGTCCTGTGCGGAGCCAGGAGTTGGACTTGATGATCCTGTGGGTCCCTTCCAACTCAGGATATTGTAAATTCTGAGTCTATCTCTCCCTAGAATAAAGGATTTTTAGGGACTTGTATGAAAACCATCTTCCTTATTTCTTTTCTAAGCTTAAGAATTCAGCTTAGTTGTTTGTTTCAAACCTCCCAGGTTGGGAAACAGTTTATATGCCTGCCTGTCTTTGCTACCTTTCTGTTCAACCTCTGTGTCTTTCCTGGGGACAGAAAAGTTAGAACCGTGTCCTGGATACAAAATCATGGCCTATTATGGCTTTGCAGCATGGCACAACTTCAGTTCTTTTGCAATCCATTCTTACTTGCTTTTTGAAGTCTATTTGCTTTCACAGTTTCTTACGATTTCATAAAATGATCAACAATGCCTTTTCCACTTCTTTGCCAAGTATTATTCAGTGATCCCATCTTTGAACATCAGTGGTATTTTTCTAAATGAGGGTTACTTTACTTTGACATTTCCTCTGCTTGCAGACAGTTGCAATTGTAAAATCATTCTGCAGCTTTTTACACTTAGCTTTAGGTTTGACAGTCCTGACCCACTTCCTAAAACATCTGTGTAATTATAAAAATAAAAATGAATGGAAAGAGCTGCCACACTGCATGAGACAAGCAGGATTTGACATTCATGGCAAATGAACATCACTGAGACGGAGGAGTAGCCTAAAAGCCAGACCTATAACTCAAATTGTTGCATAATAGCCATTTTTTAATTGTTACATCTGATGTTTCGTCATTTGCTTATTTTATATAATTGCTTTTCTTTTCTCTTTCAGTTAATTATTTTTGACTGCTTTTCATTGTATTAATTGCTGAATAGGTGCTACATTATATTGCTAAGAATGGAATTTTTTATTGCTTAATTGCAACCATTCTTCAGGAGTAAAAATGCAAACAAAAAATAGTTAGAAATTTTACATTCAAGAGGGTAAAAGAAAAATGATATGTTCTCCTCCTATGTAATAGACCCTATCTTTACCCATATACTCTAACATTCCAGACAGATGATGTTTATGTATATGGAGGAATATACTATCCTAAGAGTATTTTCCTGTAAAACATAGTTCAGTGGATATCCAATGCCAAACTACATTCAGGTAAGTACAATATGTAAAATATTGCCTTGTTAATTTGGTTAAAATATTGCCTTGTTAATTTGTTTATCAGCTATGACCATAATTTCTCCTACTGTGAAGCTCAGAAAGCAACTATAATGACACAGACCATCCCTGTTTATCATAAAGTATCATATGTTCTTTTGAAGTTTTTATATTTATACCTTTTCCTTATTCTGAATGAGCTAACTGTGGGGCGTCTTCCACTAACGACCACTGAAGTCCATCTTTGTCTCCCTGACATTGCAATTCCAGTTTAGTCCAAAGAGATACTTTCTTTCTGAGAACTGCAGGTTGAGAGTCAATTGGAGAAGCTGTTATGATCCATTCTGCTTAGTTTCTGCAAGATTCGAGAGACTTCCCAGTCCATCTGTCTTTTCCTGATCCATCCATGAAAACTCTGCTCATTCCAGACAAACATCTTTAATGGATCTAGAACAAGCTGAACTTTTAGTTCCATGCAGGTTTCTACACAAAAGGTATCCATACAGGATGGAGGGGAATATCAAGCGCAGAGCTTGCTTCACAATGAGCATGGACTGACATACACTTTCCTTGAATCCTATTTGGAGAAACGAAGAATTTTAAAGCCCAGCTAGCAACTCGGAGGAGGTGATGTAATTTGTTTTGGTGATATTTCTCAGTTACCACCTATTTAGGCTGGCAGTTTTAAATAATATGTGGTGAACAAATGGACTTTAATCAAACTTCCTTTAAAAAAAAAAAACAACAAAATCAGGTACAGCAAGTTGACAGGAAAAATATATGAGTTTAATTGGGGAAAATACTCTGGGTATAATGCTGGCTGGAATACTTATTCACTTCATAACAAGAGACTATCATTTGTGCAGAATTTTTCAGCACAAAGAAAAGCTGCCAGAAAAAGCATTTAGCATTTTCATTCAACTGCTTTTGTCTTTTTTGTCTTTTTTTTTCTTTTTCTTTTTTTTTTTCCCCCAAATGATTTTTGGAAATGTTCATAAACAAAACAACAACAACAAAAAAAAAAAGACGACACAAACACATGTGCCCAAATCATTTAGTATTTACAACACAGGCTTAAAAAAAGACCTCAGAACCTACAAAGAACACAAACTGGTGTAGTCAGAGCCCTATGCATGCCTTCTTCATATCTCTTCATATCTCGCAAGGAAGACAAGGTGTTCTGCCCCCTGAAAAATTAACTGCTGAAGTTGACTCAGTTGCTAGACTGGTTGCTAAAAAACAGGATGGTGGCCTGCAGCTTCGTGCCCTCTCTGTTCTCGATGAACACTGCTGCGTTCAGCTGAGAAGAAGGCTCTTACTCTTCCTCTCCCATGTCCGTCTTGCTCCTGGTTTGCCTCTTGCTTCCAAAATGGGGGATCTTGCCCACCTCGTGTCCCACGCTGTGGTGAGCCCCACCACCCCTAGCCATGCCTTACATTGCTCGGCCCCTCCTCGGGGCAGGTTCATGTTCTTTTGGCGAGACACATATGAAGATCGCAGAGGAATGCTTTCCGAGGAACTGACAAGCTCCCTGTGACTTTTCAAGTTTCCCAAGCGGCAAATTCACAAGATCGCTGTGTCCTATAATCTAAGACTCCATACAAAATTTAGATTTCCAGCCCCCCACTCCACTTCCTCAGCAGCTCCCCAGCTCTGGAATTACCTAACATTTCAGATGCTTCTCCCAATAAAATTCCCCAGATACCCAACTGTCTTTTGCTGGACACACCCAGAATTGCTTAATTCTTGACACTGCTGGGAAACTAGGCACTGAATTCATGGCTAAATTCTGTCAGACTTTATAATCTAAGCTTTTCCTCCATGTCTAGCAGCACAGGCAGAGACACTGGGTTTTCTGAGTACACATTGCCAGACAGTGCCTCACATAAAGCGAGGAGAGATAAGAAGGTGCTACACCCCTTCTTCTGCTTGACCCCAGCAGTCAGCTCACTCGGCTAAGATACGTGGACATTTATCATCAGGGCTAGAGGAACAGTAATTTTACCTCCTCTGCAAAAAAAGTCCCTGTGGTATTAGCACCACCCAGTACAGCATACTTGCTTCTGTAATACATGACGCTGTTAAGAGCTGAATAGCCACCCTGTTCACGGGCAGCCTACATCTGACTCAACAGTGCAACGCGAATCCTTAATCCTGTATAAGTTAAGAGCGTTCTAATAAACTGCAGAGCATCAGAGGATACAAAATACTCTTGATAGCTGACCTCAGCCTCCACTGTCAAGAAACCAGGACAGCTCCCTGATCTAGGGGCTACCATTTCCCAGAGCCATGAGGTTCTGAGCCATTGCTCAATCATCCATTCTTTCTCTGGCCCAATAAACATATGGTTTGCCATACAATTGAACATGCATAGCTGTAAGCTAGGACTCTGACTTGAGTTGGGTAGGAAGTGCCTGGGAGCTAGGTTCTCCAAAGTCTACACCCTTTCATGCATCTAGGCCTGAGTTCCAGCTCAATGTTGTAAATGATATTTAGATCTTAAATACAATAAAGGTACAGTTAAGAACTGAAGAACACAGCTGAATATCCTTATCTGCTTTTGGAAACCTCACTGGGTAATCATTTACATTTTTACTTGACTCATACTCTTTCCAAATCTGGCTAGGGGGGCATTTTTGAAAATGTTACCCAGCCATCTTTTCACTGTGCAGATCTAAGCAGGCTATGCCAGGACAGACATCCTTGTGTTTATGGGTATCTTTAAGTGCATGAAGGTTGCCATATCAGGTTGGCTTCAGGGAGAAACCTCACCTTCTGCCTCTACTATCTTACTTCATCTACCTTACAAGTTTCTACTTTTCACTTCCAGAGCTGTTGTTCAATCTAGCAGGATGCTGGGAATCTTCATGAGACAAATGTTTGCTACAATGATATTGATGTTCTTAATTAATTTTGACTTATTAGAATCCTTCCTCTTGTTTCATTTTTCATTTAACTTAATTAATGTGCTACAGACCTTTACCAACTTAGTAACCATCTGCTGGACTCTGTCCAGTTGCTTCAAATCACTCATGAACATGTCAGCTGGGGAATACACCAAAAACTAGGTGCAGTATCCCAGATGAAGACTCACCAGTGCTCAGTAAAAGATGAAATAGTTTCCCTTGATCTGCAGACCAAGTTCCTTGTAGTGTATCCCAGTACAAAGTTTGCCTTCTTTGAGATGAGAGTGCAGTGGTGGTTTATGCTCAGCCTATCCACCACCTTAATCACTGAGCCAGTCACTTACCAGATTACACCAAAGCAGGGGGTTTTTCCTCTAGATACACAATTTTTCTTTACTGAGCCTCATAGGTTTTTTACTGGTGCAACCAACTTTACTGAGGTCACTGAAATAAGGGATCATTTTAGTCACTCCCCCCCCCCCCCCCTTGTTAATGCTGTCACAGATTTGCTAAGGTGCCCTCACTGTCCAGGTTGGTGATGCTAGTGAACAGCATGTGCCTCGGTATTGACCCCTGGCACACTCTCCTGTTACTGATGCAAGATATGCTGTGAGACTTCACCATGGTAACTCAAGACAAGATCCAAAACCTAGTGAGGCAAATGGGAATATTTTCACTGAATCTTCCAATGACCCAGTGGTTGGGGTCCTTAGATATGATTAAGCCTTGACTTATAGCTCCAAGGTGCTTGAGCACAGGCAGAAGCAGTTTCAAGCAATTACCCTCATGATTCAGCCACAGACAACAGTGTATAACACATCTGGCCAAAAATATTGCTTCTCTGGGTGAAAGGCCAGATATTTAGTGGCTACAGGTACCTTGTGCCAAAACACACCTTTACGTATTATGGAAGGTGATAGAATGAATATTACACGAGAGCTTTGCTATTCCTGATTGAAGTGTGGAATACTGTAAGATTACATTTTGTTTGTTACCAGCTGTGTTACAATCACCAATGTCTGTAAGAGTTTTGCTGTTCAGTTAAAGGAGACAGCAAGATCATATCATAAAGTAACAGCTTATATGCTCTTAATGCAACATATTCCAAAGCATCTTTTTATCATTTATTTTCAAGAACAATTTAGTTTTAATTCCTCATATGTATGAATAAATCTGAACTAGTATATTCTGCTTGAAATTATAAATTTTTACTATAATGGGACAGGTATACCTTTCAACATTTTCCTGGAAAGATAATCTCCTTTTTTTTTTTTTTTTGATAGTGAAAAAAAGCATTCAGTCAGGATGGCCCTGTATTATGCTAGGGCCTAAGTTAGCTGTTCCACTTCAATATTCTCTACACTTAAGCTCATATGATTTGAAATTATGTCTAAGTTTAAAAAACTGAGGCTCTGCTTTTCAGCACATGAAAACAGACATATCTGTTTCTCACTTGTAATTAAGAAGAGCATGTGGTAGAGTACAACATCTCTGCATAAAACTGTTCTGGTTTGCTTGTGTTGTGAACCCCATTTTGTGTGGCAATTGCTTGAGCTCAGTAATAACAATCGTTTCGATTTAACCAAGGGGGAATATAAGTGAGGGAAATATCTAATTGTGGATTATCATCATGAGTCCTATCAAGGCCACCTTGAATAACTCAGTAACTGGGCCAATGCTTTGCTGGGGTGGGTCCATCTGGTGGTGGAAATTCGTCTCTGTAAATATCTGGCAAAAAGATCAACGAAAGAATAATATACAATAAGGAAATCTGATTGACAAAAGAGAGCATCCAGACCACATACCAGAAGACCAACCTGGAGGAAGAAAAAAGAGAAATGAACCTGTCAGGCCTAGGATACTCTCCAAGGAAGGACTCACAGGAAGAATGAGGTCAGAATTGGAGCAGGGAGTGGGGAGTCTAGGAAAGGGGTCTGTAACTTCTCTAGCATTTTTTTCTTTTTTATAATAAAAGTGAATGTGTTGAGAAACTCTTCTGATATTACTGTTTGCCTCATGTATTTGTCACACAACTACTGAAAATGTTAATGAAGAACAGGGAAATACCCAGCTTAGCACTGGCTTTAGAGTTGTAGAGTCCAAAAAGGGCAGAAACTTCCACATTCCAAAAACACCTTGGAAACATGGAATAAGCAAAACTGACCTGGCTTTTCCCAGGCCCACTTGGCTCATGAGTACATGAGATTCAGCAATGATTCACAAAGCACTGTTCATCCAGAGCCAAGATGTGACTTTTGCACATCATGTTCCCGGGACGGATACACAATCTACGCTAGTCAGTTAACAAACTGAAAGCATCATTTAGCTTGCTGTTACACAGCAGCAAAGTTGGGTGAGGCTTCGTGGACCTGTGCCAATTTATAGCCACTGCATTGTGGCCTCACTGAGATCACTGGGGTGAAAGATTTTGTTTTATATGCTTCAAATTAGCTTAAATTTGTGATTATTTTCTTATTAAAAAAAAATAGTTTGAACACCTGGGCCTGAAGCCAGAAACTCTTAAAAATACAACTAAAGAACATTTCAGAGCACTGCATCAGCATGATGGGCAACCACAACCACATTAACATATATTCCCCTCCCTATACAGCCTTTTTTATAGTATCACGTTAAGTTTAAGATCTTAACCCTCACCAGCATTCCCCATAAGCTGCTTCCTTGCTACTTAACTTGGTTAAATGAGTTATCATTCTAGACCATAAGCAATACCATCACACCAGACTTTTTGCTCTACAGTAAGTTTATCTGTGCAGAACTGGACATTTCACAGGAGCTGGTCCATGGTTATGGGATAAATGCCCACAGTCCTCATCACCTTTATTCTATTTGCAACATGTAAATTTGTGCCTATGCATTTGCTGCCACAAAACCATAGTAGGGATTGAGACCAAAGAAAACAGTCCTGCCATACCAGACCACAATACTGCATACAAAATCCTTTTGCCTGAAGAGGATAAAAGAACCTAATAGATGTTGACAATACAACCTAACTCATCTTCAGTTGTCCAAGACAAAGGAGTGGAAAAGGTGGTATAGGAATCTGTCAATGAGAAGACAGAAGCGCAGCTGTCAGGGTTCTTGCCCTAAATATTATCCCATGGAAATGTCTGGAGTGGAATCCATAAGACAGAGATGGGATGAATAGCAATGCCGAGAGAAGGAGTTTGCCCATATACTCAGTCGATGCACTGAGTTACAGGTATTTCTTAAGCCCTATCGCATGGAGCCATTCATGGAGTAAAGAAGTTGAAACTGGCTGAGTCTCCCACATTAGTTTTTTCATAGACAGACTGAAGTTATTCAGAATGTTTTTCACTAGAGGTTTTATTTTTCAGTTTTTATTTTGTACATTTTCTTTGGAACATCGGCAAAAACTCTGCAAAATACTGCTTACACACTACAAAAGGAATAATGACTCTTCTCCCTACTTATTTTTCCCATTCTTAAACCATCATCAATGTTAAACTATGTCTACAGTGTCCAAGTGTTTCCTACAGCAACACACACCTGAGACAGATCTCTGCTCCCATAGGCTGTCATTTCTATCTCAGCAATGGAGAGAAAAGCATTTTTCCTGATCTGAACATAACAATGCAGTTTTGCGCAATGCTAAAATTTGTGCCCTGGAGAAGAAACAACTGCGATATAAACACCAAGCTGTCTGCCAGTTGGCTCTGCCTGCTGAAACAACAAAAGCAAGTCCTTTCCAATGTAATCTTTACCTAAGAAAGGTTAAAAAAAAAAAAAAAAAAAAAAAGACACAACTAAGAGCAATCTGCCAAGTATCCAAGTACCCCTGTGGTGTACTTTCCAGCCAGCCCCGGAGCAGCAACGGACAGCTCGTTGTTAGCCTTTCAGATTTAAATACAGACTAAATTATGACATTATAGCTCATTTACAAGTGTGGAAAATAAATGTTGTGTATGCTTCCCCTTGCCTCTCAAAGAACTCCAGGAATGATTCTCCTCTTCATCTGGAAATAACCAGTGATGGGCAATTCCAGGCAGGAAGCAAAAGCATTTTGATTGACAGGTAATTTTGGAAGGGACAGAGGGTGTTCATAGAAATGATGATGAGGGCATTGATGCTGAATATATTTCATGGATTTTCTTTTTGACTTGCTCCAGGCTGCCTGTAACAGCTAAAGCACTCTGGGTGCATCCTCCATCATCTTGCACCCTGAGACCACCAAGTAGAGCTTGATGTGTCAGGGCAAGCAGGAGCTGCCTTTCACACCTGTGCTCCTGATCCAAACTGAATGGCAGATGCTGAGCTACTGCTGCTGTGCCACATAATGATGAGGCCAGGGCATCTGACACCCCCATTGCTGGGACTTATAATGGTGGGGTGAAGCTAAAACCTGGCAGCGAGCTGTTGTTTGCGAAATGTGCCCCACAACTATGCTTGGATCTTGAGGGGAAATTTGCAAGCATACTTTGCGGGAAATTTATCTGTTGCAAATCAGTGAAACAGTTGAGAAGAGGAAGTTTTTTCTTTCCATTTATAATATTTTGCTTCCTCTGCTATGGTTTTTGTTTCATATTTTCCCTAACAGCAAAATTAATGAAGTCCTCTTCTTTTCTTAACAAAGAAAAGGACTGTTAAGTAAAAATTTGACAGCTAACTAGGTCTTCTTTTGTGTAAAGGAGACATATGGCTAGCCATGTTTTTTGAATAAAAACTCAGTTGAAAGATTGCATGAAAAAGGAAAGGCAAGGCATATTTTCTTTGAGATAAATAATATATATTTTAGCCTCACCTCGCCTCGCCTCCCTTCCCCTTCCCCTCCCTTCCCCTCCCTTCCCCTCCCTTCCCCTCCCTTCCCCTCCCTTCCCCTCCCTTCCCCTCCCTCCCCTCCCCTTCCCTCCCCTCCCCTCCCCTTCTCTCCCCTCCCCTCCCCTTCCCTCCCCTCCCCTTCCCTCCCCTTCCCTTCCCTTCCCTTCCCTTCCCTTCCCTTCCCTTCCCTTCCCTTCCCTTCCCTTCCCTTCCCTTCCCTTCCCTTCCCTTCCCTTCCCTTCCCTTCCCTTCCCTTCCCTTCCCTTCCCTTCCCTTCCCTTCCCTTCCCTTCCCTTCCCTTCCCTTCCCTTCCCTTCCCTTCCCTTCCCTTCCCTTCCCTTCCCTTCCCTTCCCTTCCCTCCCCTTCCCTCCCCTCCCCTCCCCTCCCCTCCCCTCCCCTCCCCTCCCCTCCCCTCCCTCCCTCCCCTCCCTCCCCTCCCCTCCCCTCCCCTCCCCTCCCCTCCCCTTCCCTTCCCTTCCCTTCCCTTCCCTTCCCTTCCCTTCCCTTCCCTTCCCTTCCCTTCCCTTCCCTTCCCTTCCCTTCCCTTCCCTTCCCTTCCCTTCCCTTCCCTTCCCTTCCCTTCCCTTCCCTCCCCTCCCCTCCCCTCCCCTCCCCTCCCCTCCCCTCCCCTCCCCTCCCCTCCCCTTCCCTTCCCTTCCCTTCCCTTCCCTTCCCTTCCCTTCCCTTCCCTTCCCTTCCCTTCCCTTCCCTTCCCTTCCCTTCCCTTCTCTTCCCTTCCCTTCCATCTTCCTTCCATCTTCCTTTCATCTTCCTTCATCTTCCTCACTTTTCCTTTTTTTTGGGAATTAGTAGCTATAGAAACAAAGACTATACTGTGTTTAAGGAACTTCAGGAGGTTTCTCAGCTGTTTCCTGCTGAGAACTTTCATATGACTGAAATACTGAAGCATTAAAAAATAACACTCATCTATGGAAAAATGACAGAATCAGGGAAGTACTGACTTCATGACTTTTCTGCTCTTATGCCTTGTCTGTTTGTGGCCACTTGAATATAATGACGCAAAGATATCTTACTGGGAAAACATGAGTATGACTTCAGTGTTTCTTCTTATAGCCTTGTTCAACCAGCCAAGTCATCTGGGCTGCTCCAGCCAGCCACAACTGTGCTGTCTCTTCCTGTGGAGTCCTAGCACCTTCACTTACAGGGATGCAAATGGATTTAAAGTTTCTACCTGAAATGCTAATATTTGCCATGTTGTTAGGTCTGAGTTCCAGACAAAATGCAAAAAAGAAGTGACATTTTAATGACATTTCTGACTTTGACCTAGCTGGAAGAAGAAAATACCAGGAAATCTGCTCCTGGGAAGCTTGTGTTTTCTAATGTGTGAGATTTGGAGGAACACCAGAAATTGTGAGCACTTTCACAAACTCCTTTCTTGCCTATTTTGGTTATATCTTCACTACTTGTTAAGCTCCAAATCCTCTCAAAGACTACACTCTTCCCACTTCCCTCATATTGTGCTCTTAATGCCCCCCTCCAGCATCCACGTGCTAAGGATTAGCTTCTACCCTCATGTCCTGCACTGAGGTAGACCTGTAGTGTCACATACTGCCATGCCTGGTCATACTTGCAGCAGGCTGCTGCTGGCACTTCAGGCAGCCATATGTCCTTCTAATCGGCAAGACAAGTAGACAAGATGGTGCTTACAGCTGGCCCTGAGTCATTATCTTCTGTGCAGATGATGAGGAACTGTCATGAGTTTTTGTTCCACAAGCTCAGAAGAAAGTATTGCTGAAACTCACTAGCATGATACAGAATACTATGCCCAGCTATGAGGACACGGAATCACATAGGTCTTCTGGATTTTTTCAATAGCATCTGAGAGTCTTTCACATAAAATCAGTAGTAATTTCAAAGTTTTTGGTGGACTTCACATAGTCAGCAAAATGTTTGGACTAGTTAAGGTACTAAAAAAATTCCATCTGTATGAACTTGATGCTCACTATCTTTCACTGGTGGAAAATGCTTAGGAATTTCAGGATGCATGGTGTGATTTATCGTTTGCAAGGGTATTCACTAGTCAACAACAATTTATTGTACTACCATATGGAAGAATAGAATTTGGAAAGAGATAAGAGAAGGATGATCTCAGAATGGGGCCTATTAGAAGATAAGGATTGTGATCCCCCCTCCTCCTCCTAGAAGATGTTATTCAGACCCACATTTTGGATAAAACTCACAGAATATGCATAAAATTAGGGGCAATTCCATTGAAGGAGGGGAAGAGGCAACGGGAGTTATATCCCTGGAGTAAAATTCAATCTCTCTGGACTTGTATAGCTTCATTGTACGTGCCAGTTCCAACCATCATTGATCCCAGCAGGAAGGGGAGGATGATTATTTCAGAGCAAAAGGGGAAAGAAATCAAATCCAGATAGAACAAAATCACACATTTCAATTTGCATCTGTATCATCTTTGAAGTTGTGGTTGCGATTATTGAACGGAGATGACTGGAAATATCTTTCATACCAGAATGACTTGGTCGCTCTGAGTTTCTCTTTTAGCATGTCAAATCAATTAGCTGGTGTTTGGACAATGCTTTGAAAAGAGGAAGCAAGATATTACATACACACACATGCACATGTGTATCCCCACACCCTTCTGTGCAATTAGAATCTGTAAGAAGAAATGGAAATCAATGTTTTAACTAGCAGAAGGAATGCACAAAGCAGATATTTAAGGCTTATGTTACTTTGCCAATCTTGTTAAACCTTCTTAGCAGAGGAAAGAAATAAAATCACTTTTGAAAAAAAAAAAAAAGGAAGAAAAGAAATGAGAGCAAACTACTGAAAGAGAGTGAATTTTAAAAGTTTTCAGTGTGGCATGTTAAGTCATGTTTAAAAATATACAGATATAATATGAAATTTGTCAAAAAACTGTCAAAAAGGTCAAAATTAAATGGAAGCATGAATAATTATCATTTATATGTCATCATAAGTCAAAAGATGAAATTAGTAATATGTAAAAACTCTTGATGACACATTCATAGATATCACGTTTTTTCCTTTGTTCTCTGCAGCTTCACTGTCCTTCAGAAGTGGCAGAATTCAGCTAAGTCAGAAGTATGGTGAAATTATAAAAGAAGAAGAAGATATTGCAGTACCAGTTGTTGCAAAATGCCCTGTGATTCAAGGAGAAAAGATGAGGTAAATCTTTGAAAGCTGTAAAGCTGAAAGCAGTGTCCAGGTGCTCTTGGATGGCACACTTTAGCATTTTCTACTGGAAGTTTAAACTGAACCTCTGGCCCTGGTGTAACCCTACAAGATTTTTCGTAATCCTCCATCCACTGGGCTCCATAAGCCTACCCCTGTTTGTGCAAACACATATATAGAAACAAATCTCTTCTGAAAAGTCTCTTCTGAAAAATCCCTCTAGGGCAATAAACATAAATTATAACTCAGATCTCAATCAGAAAAAAAGTAATAAATAAAAATACTACTTTGGAGTAATATTCTTACATTTTGCTCATTTGATATCATAATGACAAATTATACTGAAGATATGAAAACAATGAGGGTGTGCCTACATTAGCACTTTAGTTTGGCTCAGAAGGACAACCCTGAAGAGAACATCCTCGTAACCCCCATTTGCTTGTTTTGATTCACATCGCAGAGCAGTCACAGAGAGCACACACTGTGTTCCCCGTAGATGAAACTAAACCAGAAGTTGTGCACTGGCAGATAATGAGCATCCAGCCTGGGGACCAAGCAAGAGCTAGCTGGAAACAACTCCCCAGCACAACGAACACACTTTGTACAGTGGATCCTCAGTACTATTTCTCTGTTCATCAGCACCTTCTAGGCTAATATAGAGATTATTCCAGGGCATGACTACAGTTCCTCCCACTCCCCCATCCCTCTACGTGGCACAGCTTTTACTAATTCATATTTCATTAATTTGTATTAATATATATATATATATATATAAAGAACCTAGGATCTTCAGTGGTATCCCGTGGTTTGCATGTATTAGCTGCTGACACAGAACAACAAAGAACTGCTCCCCAGGGAGTTTCTAACGAGTTAAATGGGAGGCATGGTATTAGATGGAGACAGATAGACCAGTGGCAGTGCCACAACATGAGTCCAACTGGGCTTATTAGAGATAGCTCACATTCTCAGTACTAGATTAGAGATAGGTGAGGGAGATTAAGCCAATAAAAACTTGAGAAAAAAAGACAAAATTTTGCTTTGTGTGACAGAAATAGCAGAGGATAGAAAGAGACGTCAAATCTATGCTTTTTGCAGCAATAGTCTAGACAGATGTACATTGTACAAAGTTAGAAAAAGAAAAAGAAGAAAAAAAAAAAGAAAAGAAAAACAAAACCAACACTGTACCCAAAATACTAACCAAGTTCTGCATGACCTGAACTAAGGGTAAGGCACAAACCTTTGGCATGTGATAACAATTCCTTCCTCTATCCAGTATCACTTCAGAGATGCAAATGTCCCCTTTAACACTTCCATTACCACACATATTCCATATTAAGAACGGAAGCATAATCCTAAAATAAAAATAGAAATGCCCCTTTTCACTTGAAATACAAGGACAGTGCTGCTTTCAGCTAGAGTCATCTTGTGATATAAAGGGACCTGTGAATACTCAAACAAAAATGACTATGTGGCCGGCAAGTAAAAGAGGATATTGACAGAGCTGTTATCACCACGGTGAAGTGATTTAGAAGGCAGGAATTTAATGCACCAGCTGTTCCATTTACTTTTACTGCTTTCTACACAGCGTGCATATGTGAGGACACACTGGCAAGCTGTCTTCTCCTGCCCAGAATGGGAGCATGTCCTACCCTCTGATCAAGGGAAAACAAGAACTCTGATGACACGGAGATAGTTTGGGTTTCCGCTAGTGACTGAATCTGCCTTAAGCTCACAGATCTTCACCCTGACATAAGAATACCTTCAGTGAATTGAGCACCTGCTTCAACTGCACAGTGTATGTCTGGACTGACATTACAGAGCCTTAATGCAAGCAAGAATCAGGACTGTAAGTGCAAAACACCTTACTTGGTAGAGTATTTCTTATTTTCAGTGCACTTCAGAGAATAAGAACCATATTATCCTGTGAACATTCAACACAGGAAACATTTTTCAAATGGCCACACAGCTGCCAAGAGGAAGTATGTTCATTCCCAACTTTGAATCTATACAATATATACGGCCAACCTCTTATACTTACAGAAGTAAATCATCTGCCCTTACAAATCTGATTTTTTGGTTTTTTTTTTTTTTTTTTCTTTTTGCCTTTTGTGGCAAGAGCTGTGGAATTCAATTTTTGAGATAAGGATGAAATTCACTTTGCTCTATAGTTATAGCTGCAGCGCAGCTGAGTGTCAGAGCTGTGCCTGGGGGCACACCCAGTGCACTTAGGCATTAGCGTGGTCCCAGGGCTCTCAGCTGGTCTCTACAGAGGTGACACAAGGGACTGCACCAAGATGAGGTGGTTGCTTGAGATCCCAGCCAACTTCACATCAAAGCCTTTGCCTAATTCCTGCGGGAGCTCTCCAGGTGGGAATGTCAGGCAGTTCCAGAGATGTCCTCAGGCAGCTTCTGCTGTGCCTAGACCATCTGACAGGCATTATTATCATGCTTCAATGTGTTAGCGTCTAGGATAGAGAATGTGGCCATGCTGGCTACTCCTCTAGGCAGTTTCTGCAGTAAAAATAACCAAACTATATACGGATATTTCTAAATAGTCAATAGAAATTATTCCTGTAGGTGCAGAAACGGTCATGTAGGAAAGACTTTGTGCATAGCTAAGACAGAATTTGTAAGTAGTTTATGATCATTTACAGTTCTGGATCATGCCTATCATGGAGTGGTCTGGTAGGAGCACAGCCCAGAAGGATCCTGAGTAGAGCAGAGGAGAGGTTCAGGGATTCCTTTTTCAGCTGAAGGTGCCATCACAGGGACCTTCATAGCAGAGACTTATCCCCCTCTAGCCAGTGACTCTCCATCCTGTTCAAGAGATTTAATTTTTCAAGTGAGTTTTATCCAGTACAAAGATTCCAACAATTTAGTTTAGCAAGCAGTTTTTCTGTTAATGTCTGTGCGGCAGCTCAATGTCATTCTGGTTAGCCCACTTGCATCCTGGCAGCTCCACTGATTCACAACAAGGGCTGCTTTCCCTGGCCATCTGCACAGGCAAGCTCTACGAGGCACTTTTGCAACAGGGCTACAAAAAACGTCTACTTAAGAGAGAAAAATGTCAGGTTTCCTTCTTTCTCTCTGTCTCTATGAACTTCTACTTTTGCTCCTTCTATGATGTTTCACGTATGCAAACTGCCACCTGATCAACTCTCTGACCTTAAGCTTGCTAAGACAGCCACAGAAAGATATACATAGCATGCAACTGAACTTTCAACTCTACTTCTGAATCTGGTCTGAGTTTTGGATGGCAGTGATTATTGCTTTTATTGATATTTGATGAAGGTGTTTATCTACTTCCTATATTCATCCCAAATAAAGAGGTACAGTACTATTAAGTCAGTTTCACCCAGCTACATCATAGCAATTCAGTGAAAAGCTCAATATAGAATTTCTTTCCTAAAGTCCAATTAACTTTCTGTTGTTTTACATCACTGTATTCTTCTGTTAGATAAAGGATAATGCATCAGGTTTAAAAATTAATGGTACTCCTGAAATTCATTGGAAGCTTTATCTGGAAGACACTAAAGGTGTTACAAACATTAGTATCATTATGGATTATTATTCAGGTTCGCTACAGATGAAATTCATTGACTGTATTGGATAGGACATGGTTGCCCAAAGCCGTATTTTGGCCAAAAGAATGCAGTAAGGACCAGTTTGCTGTGGAATTTGCTTCTAAAGAAACAGGTAAAAAATACTTCTTTTGTGAACCTGTCTTTGCATGTGAGGATTAGGTCCACCACATTCTTCTCCACAGCACTATTAAAAGCTCCCTGTCCAAAAATCTACGCTTCTCCTAAACTCCCTAGACCTCAGAGCCTGCAGAATGTAAAGATTTCCCAGAAATATCTTTTTGCCTTTACACTTGTTAATTGCAGCGCTAGCTTCACTGTTAATAGCTGTGTGCCTGTTGTGATGCCAACTCTCAGCAGTAGCTCAGTGGTTCAGTATATGTGTTACACTGTCCAGCATAAGGAGTAACAAACATTTTTAGTGCTAGTGTCTTTAAGAAAGTAGCTCATTTCTCTAATTCTAATCTTTAAAAACAAGCATATGAAAACACAGTGCATGAACTTGGCATAAATACCACAGAAATAACACACTGGTGGGCTGAATTCCTTCTGAAATGAGGTTCACGTAACCTTTATTTACCATCTGACACCAAAATTACTGGCTTGTTTTTAATCTTAGAAGCCATTGCCTACTTTAAAACCCATTTCTCATTGTTTTATTTTACATTTTAGAATGTAGTCATACAAAAATAAAACTGTCAATAAATGACAATGCTAGATAGTCTTTTTTGGTATCTCTAGATAGCATACATATCTTATCTTCCTGTGCATCTGTTATAAGAGGTGGGAAGTCCATGTACCCTTAGAAGATACATTTCTATATCAATTGGCATAACATGGCAAACAGTCCAAAAAGGAAAGTGAAAAGTGTTGGGATTTGGTAGAAATGAAGCAGCCAAACAAGACCTAAAGCTCTGTCCCATGAAAATGACAGGAACACTGTCAACACAACTGCCACCACCACCCACATACTGAGGGAGTGTACATACTTTTATAACAATACCACTAATCACTGGGTCTGCTAGTTGACCAACAATATGGTAATTAATAACAGATGATCACACAAAATGACTATCACAAACAAACAAAAACTCCAGGGTGATTAATACATGTAGCTTAAAAAGAAACTTTAGAGTAACTACTAACATGCCACAATTTGTTCACCACTGAATTTTTTGACCCTTAAAATACACAAACTATAAAGCTGAAATAAAACTTGCAGAAAATGGTCACTTGATTTTTCTTATTGCTTCTCTGCAGGAAGTAAGTTTCCTACCTTGAAGAACTAGTCAAAACTTTAATGAAAAAAAAAATGATGCATTCTGCAACATGATAAAAACGGGATCTTTCACAGTGTTTCATGAAAAAGTAAGCCTCTGCCCAAATAGCAGGTTACAAAGAAACTCATACTGGATTTAGATTAGCAGCAGTTTCAAAACATGAACTCAGTTCAAATTCTCATATTTTCCCCATGGGTGCTATCTACACTGGACCATGGTCTGTTCTATTGTCCTTATGTTACTGCCATCTCTGGTTTGAACTAGAAATTTCATCTTGAAAATAAGCACCTTTTCCCCAAAAGTCACTTCTTCACATTGGTCTATTCCCACACACAGAGGGGAGAAAAAGGAAGAGGGTATTGACTTTATTGATTTCACATTGCAAAGCGTTTTTCTTGGAAAAAAATCTGACTGGTTCCTAGAATTAGTTCGCAGCAGGTGATAAAATAGCATCATCACCACAAACTCAGGGTCTTCCTCTGGGCTTAGCAAGCAGCCTGGAATAAAGTACACGCTTTTATAACTAAGCTATAAATCATCAAGGCAGGCAGCTTAGTAATTGTTTACAGCTGATCATAGAAACTAGCTATTGCTCTGAAGAAATAGCAGTTTTGTATTACTAGAGAAACAAGGAAAAGGGAAATTCTACATGTAACACACACAGTGTGACTCTCTGACTTTACAACAGTATTACACTGGTGTAACTGGTTGTTTCAGCTAGCTGATGGGGGCATCAGAGTACTGGAATAAGGAACAACCTGATAGGAAAGACATCAGTAAGTGTGGGGAAAATTATACATCTAATAATAAATCAGTGAAGTAGCATATGGCATGCTGTAGCATACAGCAGGTAAGGGAGCTGATATGGACTCTACCTTAATCTCATTACTGCTCTCCAACTGGAAATCATATGACTATTTACAAGAGTCAGACTGTACCATGGATATAGAGGTAGGAGTAGGGCAAGGACTTCCTCCTGCTCTGTGCACCAGGACATCGTCTCATCACTGATGGTCACCTCCAGGCCAGAGTGGTGCCACCATCATTCTGGCACTTGTAACAGAGAATGACAGTACCGTAATGAGCTTGATACACAGACAATCCTGTTTATTGTGCAATTCAAAGTGTCACTCAGGCTCTGGTGGCCAGATGTCCTTGCATGGTCCTCTACTTCCTATTTCTTCAGACCAAGGGCATGCAGCTCCACTTTAAAGGTACATGCCACACCTTCAGTCTCCATGCTTCAGTTTATTGCAAATGAAGGCTCAGAAGTGTTGGCCAGGAAAGCACTATCAGTCAGACATGCCTGAGTATGTATCCTTTCTGCATTTCAGGGCTATTCCTTCTCCATGTGGTAACTGCAAAATGAGCAGCTCTTGGGAACCCATCTTGAAGCTCATTAGGCATTCCACCAATTCTTACCTTTATTCCAAATACAGGACAAGGTACTGTGCCCAAAGTCCTTTTTGTTTGCAATGTGGTGCTATTAAAGTTAGGGAAGGAGCATAGAGGAGTACCAACAGTATAAAAATACATTGCTTGAGAAGAGAGTATGTGATGGACACCAAAGACTCAAACATTCCCAGCTCCTTGCACGAGGTTTTACTAAAATAAGGAAAAATTAACTTGGTAAAACTCAGAAGTTCTAGAAAAGATGTTAAACGAAGGATGTGAAAACCAATCTCTCTTGCCCAGTGTGTCCCTGTGTGGTGAATTCTTTCCTCACACATGTTCTGCACTCCATCAGATTTCAGCGCTCTTCTGACTTGAATAAGTCATGCAATCCCCACTGTGTCCCTAAGAAAATTATCTACTCCCAATCCACTTGGCCCCAAAGATTCCCCTTTCTGCTGAAGGGTTTCCCCTACTCCAGCCTGGTTAAGGAAAATAGGAAATAGGAAACCTCACTACTGCTGGCCACAACATCTTCATCAGAACATCCAGAGTACTGCATTCAACTCTGGGGCCCCCAACATAAGAAGAACATGGACCTGTTGGAGTAAGTCCATGGAGAGAAGGCCATGAGGATGATCAGAGGGCTGGAGCACCTCTCCTGTGAAGACAGGCTGAGATCATTGGGGTTGTTCAGCCTGGAGAAGGCTCCGGGGAGACCTTATTAACAGCCATCCAGAAGCTCAGATATGTTGCCCATTTGCAGGGATTTAGAATTCTCTAGGCACCAATGGGCACCAGCTATATGTGCATGTTCAGGCTTGGCAACTACAAACTAATTTGATTAAAGCTTGCATTTAAGGAAAGAGAAGGACCTAAGCCACATAATTTCACATTAGTTTGTACTATGTATACAGATAAGTACTAATTCTCAGCTGACCTGTATTAACTTGTTTAGACCATGGTAATTTGATCGTATGTCTAAGTCTTTACACAGCATAAAAAGTATGCAAAAGCTTGTAATCCTTGCTTGTATAAAAGCAGGAGAAAGCTACAGAAGTCATTAATACAAACATTCAGGAGATATACTGAAATTTTACTCACTATCCCATTGTACCTCAAGCAGGAGCCTTGCAATGAATACATCAGGATGAAATTAGGATTTTGGAAATCATACAGTGAATTTCTTGGGGAAAAAAATGAGATGACGAGAGAGATGGATAAGATCCAGTGCTATTAGACAGTAAAATAGGATCTGCAAACATATAGCTCTGTAAAATAAACACTGAGAGCGTCTGCAAATATATGTAGCCAAATTAGATCCACTGGCTCAGTACTTGAGGAAGTTTCAAACAGATAAATTATTATTTTAGAAGTCATGCTTAAGTAAACAGATATATTTAAAACTAGTTAAAAATCTAGTTACACAAGATAAAAACGAATAGGGAAAAAAAAACACTATACACTCAGACAGGCTCTGCAGAGCTGAAAATATGCCCATTTTGGAAGTTATCTGAATGCTGTCAGTGTGCCGTGTCCTACAATGGATCCCATTTGTTCCTCGGTTCCTACCGCTTTCCAGATGTTCCTCCGACTGCTCCTTCTGGCACGCGCAGCGGCAGCAGTCACAGTCTGTACTTCATCTTGCGTGCAGCCGCTGCGAGCAACACCCCAGGTACCTCCTCGTGCTCTGCCCCCACCCAGCTCACCCTTGGGACCCAGCATATCTATAGCAAACGTCACGAGAAGGAAGCTTAGGTGGAGGTAGTGCTGCCTGAGTAGAAAAATACTGCCCCCGATAAATGCACTGGTAGGTAAATCCGAATTTTTTGGAGCATTTATGTAGGACATTGCCTTGGGCTACATCATGCAGATGCTACAGTACACCTAAGGATGTAGGTCCATCCCCATCTCAAATGAGCTTTCTGCCTGAACAGGGCTGAGAGAAAGTGGTAAAAGCAGAGAAGTTGACATGGAGGTAGGAAAATGTTGCCACCTTTTAGGCAGGCTCCTTTCTTCAACTCTGAAACGCATTTCTTCTTGGGACATGTTTAAAACTATTTACAGCCAAGATATGAAATAGAATAGACATACAAACAACAAAGGTAATTAATACTTGTATTAATACAATATACAACTGCTGAATCTTCCCCATTTCAAAAAAATTAAACCTAAGATTTTGTAAAGTTTAGGCAATAGTTCAAAGGAGGATTCAATCAGAGAGTGGGCCTGGACCCTGCTACCCTGGCTAGGAGAATACACACTGTGTGCCTCCATGGGCACCAAATCCAAGAGGCTCCATGATGCAGTGATGGTACAAGTTCCAAGATCGTGGCCTGAGTGTGGTATCAGAAGAGCATAAATAGAGTTATGCTGATGACACTAAACTGGGAGGTGTTGTTGACTCCCTGGAGGCACGAGAGGCCTTGCAGAGGGATCTAGATGGACTGGAGCACTGGACAATCAGCAACAGCATGAAGTTCAACAAAGGAAAAGGCCTTGTTCTGCACCTGGGATGGAGTAACGCCGGACACAGGTACAGACTGGGAGGTAAGTGCTGGAGAGCAGACCCACAGAAAGGGATCTGGGGATGCTGTCTGACAACAGGCTCAACTTGAGCAAGCAGCGTGCCCTGCAGACAAGAGGGCAAGCCTCATTTTGGGATGTGTTAAACACAGCATAGCCAGTGGTCGAAAGAGGTGATTCTCCCACACTATTTAGCATTGGTGCAGCCTCACTTTGAATATTGTATATCATTTTGGGCTCCACAATGCAAAAAGGATGTTAAGGTTCTTGAAAGCATCCAGAGGAGGGCAACAAAGCTGGTAAAAGGGCTGGAGGGCATATCCTGTGAGGAGAGGCTGAGGACACTCGTGTTGTCCAGTATGGAAAAAAGGAGGCTCAGAGGTGACCTCGCTGCTCCCTGCAGCTCCCTGAGGAGGGGCAGTGGGGAGGGAGGTGCTGGTGATGGCAGGACACGTGGGAATGGCACAAAGCTGCGCCAGGGGAGCTTCAGACTGGACATTAGGAACAATTTCTGTACTGTGAAGGTGGTCAGGCACTGGAACAGGCTTCTGAGAGAAGTGGCTGATGCCCCAAACCTGCCAGTGTTCAAGAGGCATCTGGATAATGCCCTCATTAATATGCTTTGACTTTTGGTTAGCTCTGAAGTGCTCAGGCAGTGGGACTAGGTGATCTTTGAAGGTCCCCTCCAACTGAACTATTCTATTCTATTCTGTTCTGTTCTGTTCCGTTCCGTTCCATTCCATTCCCTCCTAGAAAAGGCTGAAGCGAAATTTTCAAGGCACTCCCAATAGAAAGGTAGATGGGTTCAGGCTGGCTGTTGACAGGTGTAGTAGCTTGCAGAAATTTTCTCTTGACCCCCTGATCTCCACTGACACATTCAATTTTTTGATCCTGTCCTTCCAGCTGCTCACATCTCTCCAGTATTTCAGAGAACTTTTTTTCCTTCCTAGAGACATCACAAAGTTAGTCTCCTCCCCTCCCCTCCTAGTTCTACTTCTCCTTTTTTTGTTTAAAGTTCACTTTAAAATTCCTTTTCTCCAGGACCATGTACTGCTTCATTTGTCCTTGTTGTCTGACTATATTTCAAAATGAAACACGCTAGGCTGGAAATGACTTCCAGGCTCTCCAAGAATCAGGTGGTTCGAATGTGTTAAGGGGACTACGGTTAGGATTGAGTCAGCAGAAGCACCCGTGTTTGTTCCTGGGGGGAGTGCAGCTGCAAAGCAGAATACAAAAACAAAAACACCAACAATAACAGCTTCCATGTCAGCCAGCTGAGTAATAGGAACATTTCCACGGCACACAGGACACGCTGCCCTCATTTAGGGTGTCCAAGAAATGTGATATTCAACAGGTCTCCATAACTACTATGTAGTACCTTTACTGTTTGGTGTTTTAAGGACAAATGAGTAGTTTTTTTTCTGTTAAAATTAAAAAGAAGTCCTTATATGCACGGGAAGGCTGTGTCTTTTCCTCTGACTTTGCAGAGACCCTGAAAACCAACTTCTGAAAGACGCAAGCAGATCCTTTTTTCTCTTAACCTTAACTCAGATACTTCCACAACTCCTTAATGAAGTTTTAACTCCCTGAGGGGAATTATCTCATGATGATCTACACAAGTGAACAGCATATGCTCTTGATGGCTTGAGCAGATGAAGCTCAGGTGAAAATCCCAAGTGATGCTACTCCACTTGTGAGCAGAAGTACTATTGCCAAGAGAGACTCTAGCTTGTCATAAGACTGCTCCTCTCCCCAAAGACTTTAAATCAAACCTACAAATCCCTCCAAATGAAATCCAATTATAATAGGCTGTTTTTTCAGACAAAGGCTCAACGTTGCTTTTTTGTCCCTATTTCTTGCTAGGGGCTTCTTAATGCCTCTTTTCTTTTCTCGTTGAATTTGGGGGGCAAATATGTATGCTCAGCAGCCTGTTTCTTTCCAGAAGCAGAGCAACTCCTCTAAGGCATCCTCCTCTCCTTCCTCCTTGTTTCTTGACCGACCAGGAACCAATCTCCAAGTACACGGATTCACCTGGGACCCACTGCATCGACCAGTACTTCCGTCTGCCATGGCAGAGGTCAGTAAATGCTCATGTAAACCCAATTGCTTTTAATTTAAAGCATCTGAAAGTCCCAGATCTTATTTAAAATGCAAACATTTCATATTGTATTTCAGCATTTCTCCTATGAGAGCATTGACCTAAAATTACTGTTATGGATGTCATAATTCCTGTTTTTCACAATGAGTGCCATCAGTAAGTCAGTGAAACTCATGAATAAATTCTGATTAATAAAAGTATTGAACTAACTAGGAAGTTGGCTGACTCTGTCCAGAGGAAAAAAAAAAAAAAGAGAGATTTCTGTTTCTCTCACCACAAAAGAAGTTTGGATCAGCTGATCTGACACCATAAAGTACAGGGTAAAGTCACTGGAATGATGAGAATCAAAAGCGGTAGTTCCAAAGGACTTAGGATTGCGAGTGTTTTGACTCTCCTGTGTATTGCTAAAAAAAAAAAAAAAAAAAGGCATTTTTCCTAAAGCATAAATTCCTTCATTGTGCCACCCTCCATCATATTTGAAAAATCATGGCAGTCATGCAAAGTACCCCACAACTGGAGAAAAGGGAATATCACACCCGTTTTTAAAAAGGATAATTATGAGGTTCCTGGGAACTGCCGACCAGTCAGCCTCACCTTAGTACCTGGTAACATCATGGAACAGATCCTCCTGTAAGCTATGTTGAAGCATATGGCAGACAGGGAGGTGGTTAGACACAGCCAACACGGCTTCACCAAGGGCGAATCATGCCTGACTAATCTAGTGATCTTCTACATCAGAGTGACTACATCAATGGACAAACGAAGATCAACTGTTGCCATCTACCTACACTACTGTAAGGCCTTTGACACAGCCCCCACAATATTCTTGCCTCTAAATGGGAAAGACATGAATTTGATGGATGAACTATTAAATGCATAAGAACTTGTCTGGATGGTCGCATCCAAATAGTTACAGTCAATGGCTTGGTATCCAAATGGAAACCAGTAACGAGTGCTATCCCACAGGGGTACACACTGGGACCCATACTATTTCAAACCTTCATTAATAACATAGTTAGTGGGACTGAATGCAACATCACCAAGTTTGCAGATGACACCAAGCTGAGTGGTGCAGTTGATATGCTAGTGGAAAGAGATGCCATCCAGAGGACCTGGACAGGCTTCACAAGTGGGCCCATGTGAATGTCATGAAGTTGAACAAGGCCAAGTGCAAGGTTCTGCACATGGGTCAGGGCAACCCCCAGTATCAGTACAGACTGGGTGCTGAATTGATTGAGAGCAGCCCTGTAGAGAAGCACTTGGGGATACAGATGGGTGGAAACATTGGGTATGAGTTGGCAATGTGAACTTGTAGCCCAGAAAGTTGGTTGTATCCTGGTCTGCATCAAAAAAGTAAGGCCATCAGGTTGAGGGAGATGATTCTCCCCCTCTACTCCACTGTTGTGAGACCCCACCTGGAGTCTTGCATCCTTCTCTGGGACACCCAGAACAAGAGACATGGACCTGTTTAGAACATGTTCAGAGGAGGAGGATGAAAATGATTAGACGGCTGGAACACTTCTCCAATGAAAAAGGGTTGACAGAGTTGGGGCTGTTCTGCCTAGAGGAAAGAAGACTGGAAGGAGATCTTATTGCAGCCTTTCAGTACTTGAAGGGGTTTATAAGAAAGATAAAGACTTTTTGCTAGGCGGTGTGGTGATAGGATAAGGGGCAATGGTTTTAAACCAAGGGGGTAGGTTTAGAATAGAATTATAGAATGGATTGGGTTGGAAGGGACCTTAAATATCAACCAACTCCAACCCCCCTGCCATCGGCAGGGAATAGATTGTATGTAAGTTTGTATATAAATTGTATATAAAGAAGATTTCTTTTATGAGGGTGGTGAGACACTGAGGTTGCCCAGAGAAGTTGTGGATGCTCCATCCCTGGAAATGTTCAAGGTCAAGTTGGATGGGGCTTTGAGCAAACTGATCTAGTGAGAGACACCCCTGCCCATGTCAGGGAGATTGGAACAAGATGATTGTTAAAGGTCCCTTCCAACCCAAACCATTCTGTGACTCTATGATTATTAAAACTGAAAATTATTGACAGTGACACATGACTATATGCTAGTCTGCATATTCTGTGCAGTAAAACTGAAAATACTTCAAAATACCCCACTCTGAATTAAATTTTTTTGTGATTTATATCCAAACTCTTTGTTGTTTGCACTACATTAATAACATATTCTTTATGTTGTTAACAAAAATAGCACATATTCAGGCTCCCACGAGCCGTATCTATCCATAAAATCCATTGATATCACTGTTTCTTTGGTTGTGGTGACAGAACTGCACAATAGATTATTTGGTTAAGAGATCAAGCAAGCTAGCCTACCACTTAAGTTTGAAGTGCATGAGAAAAAATAAGGCCGCAGCACAAATATTTGTTCAGCTCCCATGGTTTTTAAAAACATTGACCTAAAAATGAGGCGTTTGCACTGGAAACGAAAGCCAAATGCCACAACAGAATACAACATACGTAGTAGTCAGACTGCGTATTGCTTTCTTGCGAGGTCATAACTGCAGAGTGAGGGAGCCAACAGCTGTAATGCAGCAGAGATCCCCTGAAATACTTTGGCATATTTTAGGAAGAGAGAGACATCTCCTGGACAAACTGTAAATTTGCTCTTCAGTCTTCTATACACTTAACACATGAAGTTAAAATTATCTGCAATATAGCTGTACATTAGATAAGAGTTTTCCTGATTCTATATTGTATTCTTTCAAATGAATGTAAAAGAACTAAATCATTGATATCAAGGGGAAAACAAGACTAGCTACAAAGTAAAGGAAAACAAGTTTTAGGACCATAGCTTCAGTGCCCAGTAATAAAATAGAGAATTAAACTGCACTTTTTTCTAGGCCTTTCTTTTCAAGTGGCTTTTAAGCATTAAGTTTTTTGTTTGTTTGTTTGTTTTTGTTTTCCTCTAAATTCATTTCACCGCTTTAGCTTTGAAATCCATTTAGGGATATGTAACTTCTTAAATTACCAGGCACATCATATTGCTGTTGCTTAGAGGTAAGTTATTTTCCACTTTTATTCAGAAAAAAAATTATTATGCCATATTATTCAGCAAGGTGTTGGTCCTCATCTTACCAGTAGAAACCTTAGCAGTTTCATGTGATGCAGAAAATGAGTAGGAAATCTGTTGCAATGTTTTCTATAGTAGTAATTCCAAGGTGATATCTGAAGTGTTATCTAGGTTGTTCCCTAAATAGTTTCAGATTGCCTGAGTGTGAAGTCCCTGGCTTTTGCTCTTTTAGGAGAACAGCCAATGTATTTCATTTTTATAGTATATTTTTATTCCTCATAAGGAATTTCCTAGATAAGTTCTCAGTGACACAGAAGCTAGATCACATATCTGATACAGAGATAGGGCTGTTATGCCTTACCCAGTTTTCACTAGATACTTTGTTTCCTGCTGTTATGCTGACACACACAAAAAAAATTAAAATAAAATAAAATAAAATAAATTTTCTGCAGCTCCTCATTGATGAATATAAGGGAAACAGAACCAGAAGAATTGCCATTGCACAATGAACAAATAGCTTTTTATTTTATTTTATTTTATTTTATTTTATTTTATTTTATTTTTTGTAACAGATTGCCCTAAGGACCATATATAGGTCCTTTAGAAGAACCCCTGGCTCCTTGTCCTGTCTAAGTTGTCTTATATTAATGTTGGGTCTGGAGACAACCAAGGAGCAACAGTGAAAAGTTGTACAACTGTGTATGGCAATTACTGCAACATCTCCAGATACCATCTTATCTCCACTAGGAAGGTAGCCTGGGAATCCTCTCTTCTCATTATGATGCTACAGTTAGCTAGCCAAATTGAGCTGTGATAAATCATGACCTTTGCTGTCACTCAAGAAACACAAGAATGTGAAATGCAGTGGTAGGAACAGATACAAACGAAAAAGAACTACACCATCTTTCTTTGAGGTTTAGGTTCATTTTAATACTTAATTACGTTGCCAGGCAATACCATTCCTTTGCCTCAAAAAGCATTCCCAAAAGCCAATGATTAGGCAAAACCATGATAAACTTAATGGAGTGTTATTCATGCCATTCATCAGAACTGAGTTAATATGATTTCTAAATGTTTCGTTGTAGACAAGTAAATTCTCAGAGCACAAAAATACGTTGATGCAGGAGTTCAGAAGGAGCTTGTAAATGCAAGATTTTGCTCCCCCAAAAATACCCTCTGACCTGTCTAATTATAGTGGGATGCATGGATGTACTAAAACTCACAGTACAACTGTTACAGGCTGAATTCCAGCCTCTCAATGAGACTAAAATCCAGTTTATAGCATTAGGATACCAGGAAGCAGCTAGTATGTGAAATGGCTGAAATACATATTATAAAAGGGAATTTTGACTCAGGCTGACTTCCATTCTCTGTGGTCCTAGGAGCAGGGGAACACTTTGCCTTTCCAGGACTTCCAGGAGAGGCTGCAGGATATTGAATAGTATACTGCAGCAAACATGCCATCTTCTGCCCCATCCACGCTGCAGGTAAGGCTGTATTTGTACCTGTGGTGGAAGGGGGTTTTTCTCCTGCAGCACAACTTGCCTCAAGCACACATTTGTATACTGTGGTTCTACACTGAGTTCAGGCTTTGGAACAGGCTTAAACCTACCATGAGGAATCCTAATATCAAGCATTGAGAGTGTCTTTTATATATAGTGTAAGAGAATGGCTCTTGCTGTTATTTACCCATTAACAAAGAAAATTGAAGGTCCCAGATACTGCTCACCTCACACCTCTCTTGCTAGGACTTCAGTCTTTTTAGACCTGTGAAGTTGTAACAGTCCCGATAGCAGTTATGCTAACTGCAGTGATTGGAGAGGTTTTTCTTTGTCAGAGGAGTAGAAGAATGAAGGAAGTAGTAGTGACGCATGTGGTTTGCTTTCTTGCATTACCATTTATCATTTGCACTTTATGACCTTCTTGATTAATGTTTTATTCTACTTGGCTTGTAAGAAGTTGAAGCAGTTTCCAGATTTTATGTCTCTATATGCCATTAAATGTCATGCTAGTTTTCCACTTCTGGGCCTGATAATGATGGATTATGGTAGCAAAACCTCAGAGTGAATGAATGCATTGGCCATATTGGCTCGTAATTCTTAACAGGCCCATGAATGGAACAAGCTTGTTTTTCAATAGTTTATGTGTGACAGGATATTTTTAAACATTAAGTAGTCTATGTGATAGTATTTATGTAAGTTAAATTAAGATGCTATACTGGACTGCATTTTTCAGAATGCATGACTTTGAACAGTCAAAGCCTTTCTGCAGACCTCTCCGGGAACATAAATTGAAAACTCAAGTTCTAAGGATTTGTTGCTAGTTATTTCAGAATCAAGCATGAAAAAGCCTTAATACTAGATCTCCTGTTGCCTTCAGTGGTCAGGATGGATATTTGATATTGCATGGGATGGAAACAGCAGCAAGAAAAAACATTTCCTCAAAGTTTGTACTTACCCCATCAGATCTCATCCAGATGAGATAGAGCTCAATTGTCAGGCAAGCACAGTCCTGACCACGTATGAACAGTAATGTTCTCATAACACTTTTTGTGTGGAGATGTGTGTGTGACTGCGACTTCATGTTTTCCTTCAGGTTTGTACACTGATCAGTTTGCAATACAGTACAGCGTGACTTAGCACACTGTGTACTGCACTAAGTGGATTGAGCTAGGCATTATCAAGGCACAGGTATTTTAATCAATTTCTCTTTAATCCATGCCTCTTTGTTCAAAGGCATATTGGCAGTGTCCTCTCAGAGAGTGCAATTATCTTTAAACTCAGAGATTTGATTTCCCCCTGACTTTTTTATCAGCACCCATCCTAGACACAGATGGAGTCATCAGTCATTAGGCTTGGGCAGACAAGAGCAGCCCTAGGAAGCCAGGCTTGCTGCTATCACCAAGTGAGAAATGGGCTGCAAAGGATAGAGGCTATTTTTGCAGGCAGAAAGGGCAGGTGGTACTCTAGAGGCAGTGCCATCATTTCTGTCACCCACATAACAGCAGCAGGAACAGCAATAGCTATCAGACACTTACCCTCCCCCTGGCTGGAGTTACTGAGGCCCAGCCCCCTGTTCTTGTAAAATTCAGAAGTCTGAAGCCAGCTTCGTTCTCCCCATAGACAAGCCCTGACTCACTATATGTAACTGAAACCACTCTAAGGAATATAGTATTGCAATGAGAAGTAGCATGAAATACTTTACTGGTCACACTGAATATACATTTCTGAAGTGGTCCCTTCAGCAATTTTGCATGGTCGTTTGTTCTAACTGAGGTGATTCCTGGGGCCTGGTTGAACCCAAAGAAGCAGGCTTGGACCTCTGGGTTGTGAAATTGTATTTCATGGAAAAAAAGAAAAAAAAAAAACAGGCTTATCATACCACATAGAAAGACAACGTCCCTTCAAAATTCACTTTCAAGACTATCACTTAGCAGGGATAACAGTTAGTGGGCAAATATTTCCTAAGGTCTAGCGCTTTCCACATAGGAGCAGCAAAAATCCCTCCTAAGCTGATGTAATTCTGAACTGATAAAGGGCACGGTCAATCATGCATCTACAGTCTTATCACTGAAGTCTTCCTGGACCAGCTGCTTTAACTCTACCTCATCCCAGTGGAATCTACTGTCCAGGCTTTCAGGCTGTACTTCATTCCTAATAGTTTCTCTTGGCTTAGTGGATACAAAGGATTAAGAACAACAGAAACCACGAAGGAATACTGCTCAAATCCTATTCTAGGCAAGCATTACCCAAGATTTTGACAGGTTTTCTGATAGATGTTTATCATGGTTTTGGCTGGAATACATTTAATTTTCTTTGTAGAGGCTCATATGATGCTGTGCTTTGGATTTAGGATAAGAATAATGCTGATAACACACAGATGTTTCAGTTGTTGTAGGGCAGCGCTCACCCAGAGCCGAGGACTTCCCAGCTCCTCGTGCTGCCCTGCCAGCGAGGGGCTGGGGGTGCCCCAGGAGCTGGAGGGGACACAGCCAGGACAGCTGGCCCCAAATGACCAAAGGGACATCCCACACCATGGGGCATCATGCTCAGCAATGGCAGCTGGGGGAAAGAAGGTGTCATTCACCGGCTCTCTGTAATGCCTCTCCAGTGTCAGCACCAATGGGCTATTTCACAGCTGTACAATCCCATTCATGTAACAGCCCAGATGTGAGTTCACACTTCCTTAGCTACTGTTCCAAAGGTGACCTGGAATTTCAGGCAAAATATATCAAGATCTAAAAAAAAGTAAAAAGTTATTTCTTTTAACTTAGCAGCACCTTGGAGCAGGAGCTTCTGGGTCCCCTTCTGGGTCCCCTTGACAATATATAAATAAAATGATGTGAGGAAGTATAGGATAACAAATGCAATAAAAGAAAAAGAGAAATGGTCACCACCTTGAATTTGCTACACAGAAACAATACCAGACAATAGTCAGTACACCACCAGGAATAGAAAGAAGAAGGAATTTATGTATTTGATGTGTTTCTGTAAGTACTATGTACTATGTCTACACGTACTATTAACTCCATGTTATATGTAAAGGGATCTGTGATGTCCAAGTCATGGAAGGACCGAGAGTATAGTACACAGAAAGCACGAACTGGGAATCATATTGCAGAGTCGTATTCATTTCTGTACTGTGGTCCCCAGTGCTCCAGGCTTTTCACTGTTTTTTTAGTTCAGTTGAATGCTATACCCATGGTTAGCCAAAGCAAATAAATCAAGCTGGGCCCAAGCTGCCTGTAGAGAACCATCTGGAAGTTTCTTGAAGATGTTCGTTAGTGTTGTTTTTTTTTGTGTGTGTCTGTGTGCGGTTTTGGTTGGCTTATGTTTTTGTTTTGTTTTGTTGTTGTTTGTTTGTTATTATTTTGCTCTGGCATTGTACCCGGATATAAATGTTACTGGACAGATCACCTACATTTCATGGCACTTCACCTGAGTACATAAGTCCTGCAGGTCACACCTGATTCTGCAGAAAGCCAATTTATGTGTCTCCTTCTCTGCAGCAAATTAAACCAAAGCCTGGATAAACTGCTGATAATCATATTTTAACTGCATAACAAAATACAATTATATCTGCAATACTGATAGCCATGAGGGAGAGAGATGTGGCTATTTAGTGGGACTGAACTTCAAGAGTGTTGGTACTTGACAATATTATTGCTGACTTTCGTACGTTTTCTTTTGTCAATACCAAAGTCAGCAAATATTCTTAAACACCCAGTATGCTGTCTTTTCAGAGGATTTTGAGTAGGAAGAAGCATATACTAAATCTCAGGTGTAACCTACCTCTAGCCTAGGTCCTAGTCTTTGATGAATCAAATATTTTTCAGATGAGAAATGCCACTTTCTACCAAAGCATGAAACTGCAGGTTTGACTCCTTGATAATATGTGACTATCCAGGTGTGTCAACATTTCCCCTCTGCCCGAGGCAGGACCCATCAATTCTCTGTATCATGCCTGCCCCAGTCACTTGCCTAGACAATAATACGTGTCATATCTGATCTAGTTGACATTTACAGTTACATTTCTGCTTTGCTATTTTGGATAAGCAACAGGATACCTTTGAAAAGAAATGTTGACTTGTGGTAATACATTTTTTTCTGTTATTTGGGCAATTTTAATACACAACATCAAAAAAAATTCTGGTGTGCATATGGCAGAAGAATAAATTACTTTCTGAAAGTTGAATGAAATATGAAATAAATAATAATATAAATATTAATATATTTATATTATTATTATATTATATAATATATTAATAATAATATATTTATATATTAAATATAAATAATAACATGAAATAAATCTTTCACAGAAGTTTCTGAAGTATCTATCACAATGGTATCTCAGCATAGTTTAGGAATTATAACATATAGATGGACTAAAGTACTCTATCACCTGACAAACTGCTGATTAATGACTTCTCATTGGCAGTACCAGCACCATCAGACATGATATTTAATATAAGCTGAGCAGTCTTAACTAAGTTTAGTAGAAACACTCAAAATCTCTATCCTGCCATCTAGAGTTTCTCAACAAAAAGGAAGACCTGAGCATGAAATAATTCAATAGCATGCACTTAAGTCTCATTATGAGTCCAATCTCTGTGTATTTTAACAGTTTTCGTAGAATCAGAGAACCACAGAACCACAGAATGCTACTGATGCCAATTTTGGTACTGAACTAGGGGAGAGTAGTTCTTCAGCTGCCACTGAAGTATCTGACAATACTGGATTTTAAAGTGACATGAAGGTGCTATTAGAAAGAAGATATTGTCAGGTTTGGTGTAGCTGTTTCATGTGCTGTTTTGCAGCCTGCTGTGCAAGTACCATTTTAGATCATAGAATCATAGAATCATAGAATCACAGAATCACAGAATGATTTGGGTTGGAAGGGTCCTTAAAGACCACCCAGTTCCAAACCCCTGCCATGGGCAGGGACACCTCCCACCAGACCAGGTTGCCCAAAGCCCCATCCAGCCTGGCCTTGAACACATCCAGGGATGGGGCATCCACAGCTTCTCTGGGAAGCCCGTGCCAGTGCCTCACCACCCTCATAGTCAAGAATTTTTTCCTTATATCTAATCTAAATCTCCCTTCTTTTAGTTTAAAGCCATTACTCCTTGTCCTCTCACTACATCCACTCATAAAGAGTCCCTAGGCCCCCTTTAGGTACTGGAAGGAGAACTGAACAGTTGGGTTTTCTTGAAAGGAGGCACTGGTATTAATGACCACATAGTGACTTACTCCCACTGTCCCTTAGGGAATGAAAGATGTTCATAAGATATTAGGATCTCTGAGCACTATTAGAACCTCTAGAACAGCCTGATTTACAAAATGATAAAGAAGATGACAAAGATAGAGTACTTTCCACTTCTTTTGCAGGTGAATACAAATCTGTGAGACCAGTAATGAGGGCACTGAGATAAGCTTGGTCTTGAGCTTTCCTGAAGCACTTTAGAATTTTTATTTAGTAGTTTCTATTCTGTTTTTAATGTGAAATTCATAAAACTTTCCAAGAAGCAGTGACTGGAACCAAGATGTCTCTTTGTACACATGAATCTCATGCTCATAGTAGCACTGTGGTCTATCTTCAACCAAAGTATGAAGATCTAAAATACTCATTTTAACTTAGGTGGTATCTGCACATTTAAATTTTTTAAAGTTGAAACTGCATCCCTAATCATAAGTCAGCAGCAGGAGGGTTGTGATGGGGTATTTCATTACATTATTGTCTATTCTCCTTCAGACTTTTTGCAGTACCTACCTATCATCTCCCACTGTTATTTGTACACTGTTTACAAAGGTGAGGAACTGTCCCGATAAGATCATCTTTTAGCATTGTGTAGAGAAGATGCCTAATTCATTTGCTCTTGATCCTAGAATCAGATCCTTCTCATTTTCCTACCTTTCTGCCCTTCTCCAGTGTCATGATCAAATGGATGTTGTGCTTATTCATTTTCTTTGAGCTAAAGCATGATCTGAAGAAGAATCCTTGCTTTATGTCTGAGAGTTTTGTGCCTTGCTTTTCCAGCTGGCTTCCTATCCAAGTAGCAGAGACACTTAGGGCTGCTGAGGATGCAGAATCAGGAAAGGTCAATATATATTTACCTTGGTGTAGCTATAGTGCTCAGTATGACAGCTAATTTAAGATATCTGCCAAAGGTCTACATTAATACCTGGCTCCTCATCAAAGCAATTATCTCTGCTAAAACTGAGCCATTGTTTTCCTACCACATTGCTGTAAAGGAACATAAACCTTTTGAAGCATCAGTAATTAACATTTCTAAGCCTACCTTTGTATTCCTGTGATAAATGAGGGACGGGGCATTTTTAACAACAGACTTACAGTGGACTGACGTACCTAAATCCCTTACATGCTTTGGAAATTTTCACCACAGACATTACAACAAACAGGCTGAACTTTACTTCTCCCTGCTCCTCTTCCTCTGCCAAACTAAGCTGTGTGATAGGCACTAAGTCCATCTGAGAAATGCTTAGCTATATTATCATGTGTTACCATAATCCCTTTGAACAAACAGAAATGTATTGTGTACTACGCCCCTTCATAATTTCCAGCATATTCTTCGAAGAAAAATACACATCAATGTGTTTATTCATTGCACTTCACTTTCTTACTACGCCATTTAACACATGTAAAAGCATTGTTGTTTTTGTAACATCTCCAATAGAACATATACAGACGTACCATCAGAGTTTCCCCTCAGGTGGCAAAACTTGATCTTGTCAAAGTTCTGTTTGTTTTCCAGCTGATGTCTATAAAAGTTCTCTACAGACTGGATTAGCAGAATAGATTCAAGTTTCCCCACATAAATTTGCCCTTTGAGCTTTGGCATACTCTCAGAATTTTGGTCTAGGTCTGCCAGATGAAAGGGCTCTACATATTCTGGCCCTTTAAGTGAGGCTGGCATGGCCAGAAATATGATATCTGTAAAGTCTGAAAATCACATGGGAAAGCAGCATGTATCTTGTGAAATTGTGAAGCTCTGGGCAAAGCTTATTTTCCTCCTGCTCTGTCAGTTTGTCTGGTGTTGCCAAATGAAACAAGTCACTTCTGCAAGAAGGAGTTTGTATGACTTTTCAAATGAGGAAAAAGTTAAAATCTCAGGGACTGCCATGTTATTGCTGCAGAGGATGAAGAAAACAGGCCAGCAACCAGCTTCTTGAGCAAAGAGGGCCACAGGTCTGTGCTTTTATCCTGGTGGGCTCTGGGAAGGGACTTTGCTAACAGACCGGAGATCACAGATTCCAAGACAAAAGCTTAGCAGCACTTTCAGGAATAACAATGAAGGCACAGCCTTTTATAAAAGCTCTGCCGAAGCTGAGCAGTGAGTTAGCTGGACTCCCAATTTGTTATCCTGCTTATAGCAGCCATTCTCAAAGCAGTGGTGGGCAGCATGTGGGAGGTCACTGGTAACTGAGAGGTGGCCCTCAGAGTGATGAAATAGCTGCTAATCTTCAGGCCATGTTACTTCCCACTGGAGGAAGGTCAGGTGAGGACTATTGGGAGGGTAGGAGGGAGAGTCAAGAAACCCTCTGCTAACTGCATCTGTCAGGTGTTTCTCCAGTGTAAATTCCCCTGTAGAATTTTTAAAAAATGCTGCAACTTTACAAGAAGCAATGAAGTTACAGGAGAACAAAACCAAGCTGGAATGGTATGCCCAGAGGTGCAGTGCAGTGAGATCTGCAGGCAACAGAGACTAAATATTTAGACATATATACCATACCAAGATAACATATGTGAATATAGCATATGTCAATAGCATATGTGAATATAAATAAACAGCTGCAGGCATTTATACTAAACAAGCTGATATTCCACTGACGTAACAAGTGTCCAAGTACAAAAGCTATAGCAGCTACAAGGATGAGATGAGAGTGATGTCAAAAAAATAGCTTGAAAGAAGAAGAGTAATGGGATGTGGATTATCTCCCTTCCTTTATGAAGATAGGTGTGTTAGAACAGGAAAAGAAGTGAGAGTGAAAGCCTTTATAGAAGGTACTCCACTCACTTTACATGAGACGGCACCAGTGGTTTTGTACAGCAGTTTTCTAAGGCAAAAATTTAATTTGGTGGGAAATGACAGGAAATGACTAAAACTCGTCAGTCTTTATGAGTAATTATGTTTTAGTCCTAACTCCGTGATTTGGAAGAGATTTTACTTTTGGTGGGGTTGATCTTTGCAATTAATGTTCCCACTCTGATTAAAAAAATTACACTGAAAATTAAATAAATAAATGGAAACTCATTTAACTACATGCTGAAGTACCACAGGATGAATGTGCCTTGTGATTAATGGTTCCTGCCTTGCTGAATAATTCCATTCAACAACTTATCAGCACAATTTGCTGTCACTTTTCTCAGCATTGGTTTCAGACACATATGTAAAGTAATTGCCATGTAGAACCACAGCTTCGAGTGCAGAAACTGAGGGCATCTAACCCAGCTCAGAAAGTTCCATCTAGCTTTTCCATCTGTTTTTTAAAGAAAAATCTTGCTTTCATGAAAACCTTTCAGATTCCAGTGAAAACGTGTTTACAGAACCACAAAGAACTTTTCAAGCCATTTTTTCCACCAAAAAAAAAAAAAAAAGTTGTAAGTCTACCCTGTGCACATTATAAATAAAACAGGAAATTAAATATTGGCCAAGGTTTTCTTTCCAATATTTATTGATGTAAGGATTTTAACAATGTGTTTAACTGTGTAACACATCCAGCAATTGTTATCATGTAGCTTCTGCTCTTCTGAACAGCATTTGTTGCCCCCACTTTAGAAGTCTCCACAATACAAGGGGCATAAAAGTTCTTTTAAATTTTAAATTAATGTTTATTAAGAATTGTAGAATTGCCAAGAGAGCCACAGTGATGAAAACCCTCTTATATGTTTTTCCAAGAAGATTTACAACCTACATTAGACACAGCACTCGGCCATAAAATCAAGTGAAATGTGCAGTCTTGACACACTTCCTCTGCTCAACAGAAATTAAAATATATATCCCATGAATGTTGTCATAGTAACATGTGGGAAACATTGAAAGAAGTCAACATGATGAACAGGTATAATTTATATTTCTCTAAAATCTTACCCCACACATTGCTCATAAATCATCCAGCTCAAGCCTGTAGTACAGAGATGTTCAACTTTCCATCCTGCAGTCTCACTGTTCCAACTAACAAAATAAGAATAAGTGTAGGAAAAAATGACCCAGTGGCAATTGGGTCTTATGATCTGCTCTGTAATGGAGAGCTAAAACCAAAAAAGACTGATACCAGTTTTACAGTTTTTAAACTCACACTTTGTATATTGACATCAGTAGAATTATTTGTATGCTTAAAACTAAGCACATGCATAGAATTTGCAGGACTGAAACAAAAAAACACAATATTTTAAGCACATCTGGGTCAATACATTCCAATGCATGGAAAGCATTCCATGCTTCCAGAGCCCTACGCATTGCCTACAGCCCATGTTGCACGCTAATGGATATCATAGCAAGTGCTGCTTGCCACAGCATTATGGACTACTGCTACCCACCATTTGGGATCACAACTTCCAGCAAAGCTTTTCAGAAAAGGACAGTGATCCTAATTGTTTCTGGGTTTGTCTGTCCTTTCTGCCTGCCATAAAGCTGGATATTTGCATTGCAAGGGAGCTTCCACAAGAGGGGAGCTCAAAACCTGCAGCACCTGAAACCTTACTGAGCAAATCTGTCCTGAATGGTTTAACCTAAATGATTAGTTTCTTTAGAAAGCCTTGTTCTAATTATATGTTTAAGACTTTCCATTTTCATAAAAGCCTTGTGGTTCAGCCACCTGGAAGATGGAAGTAAAATACTGGTCAAAGCACCTGCAGACCAGCCATATAGGGAGTTTCTTGTGGTCCTGTAACTTCAACAAACCTCAGTGCGTTGACAGGATCCACTTGGGGTCTCTAAAGCTCCCTCTGGATCTTAAAGCCCACTGCCTATTTTTATGCTTAAAATAATTAAGTTCAATTTAATTTTAATGTATTTTTTTTAGCCTATATTGCCAGTAAAATAACTCTGTGGAGTGGATTTACATAAAAATGCTTCCTAGACTATCACATGAATAAAAGATTCTAAAATATGCAGCCATTATTTCACAGGCTGTAACAGTTCCTAAGGAGCAATCAAGCCTTTGACTAATATACAAAATTATTTGCACAGCTCTGTGCAGGATATCTTGCATATTATTTGTAATAATATGTAATATGTGTAATATTTTAATATGTGTAATGATGGTTATGACTTTTTCTTCAAAATTTTCAATAACTGTGGAGCTAAATAATAATAATAATAATAATAGTAATAATAATAATAACCCCGGAGATACAGGAAAGTAATATAAAAGGTCTTCCTTAAACCAACTACAGTCTGGCTGTTCAAGGCTGAGTCTGAGAATCCAAATTTAATTCATACCCTTTGAGTTAAAGTCATTTTAATGGCAACAGAAGGGATGGGGTGTGCAAGAGAGGCTTTTGGGCTAGCCTCCACTGGAGCTAGAGGCATAGCTGTCAAGTATCTGCAACGTGGAAATGTTGTGGAGCTGCTAACCAAGCACCACAGTGAGGACAGGGGATGGTGGGACAAGCCAGACGGTTCTGTGATTAGGAGAGGCCAGCAGCAGACTCACACCAGTGATGCTTAGTGGCATCTGTGGGGTTTACGCCAATCTGTGAGATCAGAGGTGATTTTTCAAGGAAAGGAGATGCATCTGAATTTTCTTTCAAGTGGAAGAGGAGAAGACAATCCTTCCCTTGTCCAAGGATGGTGGACAGCATGTTACACTGCTGCTTGCTTGTGGTGCCAGTAGCATTCAGCTCTTTGTCATATCCTGAATGCACAAAGAACCAAGAAAGCAACCCCAGATTACCTGGGGGCTCACCTGCTCAGTGTGGGAATTATAGCACCGACCTCAGCAGGACCAGCATGTCTCTTGTGCAGAAATCCACACCAGTCAGATCAAGACCTATTTCGTCTAGTGTTTTTTCTATTGTAGCGGCCATCAGCACATGTTGAGATCAGCATGTAAGACTATAAAAGCATAGGAGTATGAGAAGAAAGTTATAACAATACTCGCTGCATTGCAGTGACCAATTTTCAGAGCAAAACCTTCATCTAATAAAAAAAGGTTTTGCTTAAGATATTTGAATGTGACTGAATATCTTTGAATTACCTGAGAGGCCATTTTCTCATGCAATACAAAGACAGCAAGCAGAAGTCAAAGAATATTGCAGAAAAATATCCTGAGCAAGGTATCTCAGGCTTTTAAATATAAGCTTAATATAATTTGGGTCTTCCCTAACAAAGAATATCTTAAAAGAAGTTTGCCCTAAAATTGCTACGCTTCTCAGCAGAAAGGCCTAAAATTCTATTCACTGTATTCCTTTGAAGTATAAAATACAAATTGCTTCTTCTGGGTCAGTATTAACAACAACAACAAAATCTATTTTCAAAGTAACTACAAGTCTTATGCTTTTCAGTAGGGTCTTTTAATATAAGAGTTTAATTTCATGGATGGTTTTCTTAAAGGATTATTTTTGCTTCGGAAGCACACTGTTCTTCTAGCTTGTTTACTGATTTTTCTATGCAAATGCCTCTGAAGAATAGGGTGCTTTGAGAAGATTTATATGAAGAGTGCAAGTCGTTAATATGCTTCCTTCCCTCTGTTCTCCAAAAGAACCATCTTTTCCTGACAGTCCATATTGAAATTAAATGATTTGCTATAAATTTAATTATGTTGAAAACATCTGACCACAGCAATTTTCTACTGCAAAATGAAAATCCAAGAAGACCACAATGCGTAGACATGATCCAAACCATTGAGCCATATTGATTTACATGATCTAAATTGCTTTGCTGTATTTAGAATTCTTGTGTTCACTTTCAACAGGTTTATATTATTCCTTTAGCTTTCCTTCAGGAAGCATCAGGCTTCTGAAATCCCAACATTCATTCAACTGTATGTATTAGAAGAAATAGTGATATGTAAGGCATCTACTCACTGGTATCTTACCCCTTGTTGCAAAGCAGCCACACAGTTTGGAGAATGTCCAGTCTTAAAACTAATGGGTGAGTGTGTTCCACAGAGAAAAAACTCTAACCACAATTTGGCTAGACCATAAAGTCTGTTTTTTGTTTTTTGTTTTTTGTTTTTTTTAATTGCTTTTGGCATCTGGAACCATACTTCTAATGGATTCACTTCCCTTGAGATAGGTAGTGAAAGAAAGGTGCATACTCCCAAACTGGAAACTTATGTTGTTCCTTTGCTTTCTTTTCTGTGACTTAAATAGTATTAATTACTTTGTAAGCAGAAAAGTCAGTTGTCTTACAGTCGGACAGCATTTGGTTGTGTTCCTGAGATGTGAGTCTTTGTGCTAAGAAGAAATTACATCCAGCCGGGACGTGTTCCAACACTGACAACTGCCCTGGGATCAATGCTGTAATGGCTTTTGGCTCTCACTTCCCTTGAACGTGGCTTGTGTAAGCTCAAAGACCATGTTAAATACAAGGCAGTCCAGTATGTTAAGCTGGCTTTGAAATGAATCAAATGTAAATGAAGAAATCAAAGTAGTATGTTGCAACTTATCTGGTAAGGTTTTAACTTTCTCTGGCCAATGGACAGCAAGCTGAGAAGGCAATATCTGCAGGTACCTACCATGCTCTGTTAGCTCTGTCATTTTATACTGCAACAGGACTAAAAACATTAGGGAGACCTCTGTGACCAGCATCTTGCCAATGAGAAATGGATTGCAACCACTGGACTAACACATAGAGAGCTAAGTGGACTTCTGTGAAGTTCCTGGCAAGGATAAAGGGGAGTAAGAAAAAAAAAAAAAAAAAAAAAAGTATTGTCCACCAAACCTTGTACTGAATAGTTGAAGTTTTTCTTTCTCTACAGCTAGCAGAGACATGTAAAGCACAAGGTTAGGTGTTAACTGGACACTTTTCCCAAGTATCTTCTCCTAAGTGGCAGAAGCTGGGATCTGGGTGATCTGTGGTGTTGAAGTCTATGTCTGACCTACCAACCCAAGGCTCTCCTCGTACTCAGTGGTGAGAACTGGGCACTTTTAGGGCATCTGTCATTGGTTCAGTTATTTACTTAGGATGAGATGAATGACACTGTTCAAAATAAAATAAAATACCACTATTTGCTACTACTTACTACAAATTGCAGATTGCTATTTAACATTGTGCATAAAGAAAATCAGACAGTGATCTCAGGCCTGTGCTTGCATTCATTTACTCACGTACATCTCTGCTGGGGTTAAGGAATCTCTCCTAGGCTTCCCAGCAGGTGTTGTGGGTAAATTTTAGAAGAAGCATCTGGAAGACAGGCTTTTCTGGATCTGCTTTTCACCAGCAGTGAAACAGCATTCAAAATCATGAAAGTGGCAGGCAGGGGCTTCGAGTGACTAGGAAGGGTTTGGGGCTTTCTTCATTTAAAAAGAAGTACAGAATAAAAGCCTTCAAGAAAGCTAAGCACAATAAATTCAGGGAGCTGGCAGTTATCCTCCTGTAGAAATATATCTAAAGGAAAGGGATCAAGCAAGCTGGCAGTTTCATTAAAATTAAAAATTAAAACATTAGAAGATTTAGAATAAAGCATCCCGAGGCAAAGAAAAAAAGAAAAGCAGAGAAAACAAAAGAAACAAAAGAGCTATACAGCTAAATGAGAGGCCTTCAATAACCTGAAATATAAAGAAGAACTAGCAAAGACAGCAAAGCATAGCTCAAATAGCTAAGGGTAAGAATTAAAACTAAGCAAAAGAGTACAAATCTGACACGAAAATCAACACAGAGGGAGATGCAATTAGCAAGTAATGTAAGAAGTAAAAAGGAAATATTTAATAAATGTATTAGATAGTCAGAGGAAGATCATGGAAATGCTCTTGCCACTCTCTGTAAAAAGGGAAAACCAGGAATGGAAGATGTTAAGAAACACTGATTATCTTTTTGGCTTTGCTAGAACATCTGGTTCTTGCCAGACAGCTCAACCACTGCAACCAATATGATGGTATATTACAGAAAGAACAAATCAGAGATTTCTCAGATAACTGGAGAGTATTTTGACAAATTAGGCCCATGTAAGTTATGGGTGATTAGGGAGGATCAGACATCAGCTTCATCTGTGCCCTGAGCCGGCCCATCATGTAGCAGCTGTGGTCTCAGAAGCTATGTGGGTTGACTGGTTTGGTGTGAGCCCAAACCCGAGCCTGAAAAATGCATCAACCCTTTTCCTTCTTCTTATCAAATACCCAAGAGGAAAAGTGGAATTAATCTGTACTGGTTAGAATATTGGATGTACATGGCAAGGTTTTGGTAGCAGGGGACTGCAGGGGTGGCCTCTGTGAGAAGAATCAAGAAGCTGCCCCGTATTAGATAAGGGCCAGTTTCAGATGGCTCTAAAGGGACCTGCTGCTGCCCAGAGCTGAGCAAATAAGCGATGTTGTTTGCTCCTCTGGGAGAGCAGATTTAAGAAAGAGAATAAAAAAATACTGTGCAACAACAGCTGGGAGAGTGAGGAGAGAGAAGCAGCCCTGCAGCCCCCAAGGTGAGTGCAGCAGGAGGGCAGGAGGTGCTCCAGGCACGCAGCAGCAGTTCCCCTGCGGCCTGTGGAGAGGCCCCTGGTGGAGCAGGCTGTCCCCCTGCAGCCCATGGGTCCCACACGGAGCAGATCTCCACGCTGCAGCCCGTGGAGGAGCCCCCGGTGGAGCAGGTGGATGTGGCCTGGAGGAGGCTGCAGCCCATGGAGAGCCCCCGCAGGAGCAGGCCCCGGGCCGGAGCTGCAGCCCGTGGAGAGGAGCCCATGCAGGAGCAGGGGGTCTGGGGGGAGCTGCTGCCCGTGGGGGACCCGCGCTGGAGCAGTTTGCTCCTGGGGGATGGACCCCGTGGTACGGAGCCATGTGGGAGCAGTTGTTGAAGAGCTGCTGCCTGTGGGCAGCCCCCGCAGGATCAGTTTGGCAGGGGCAGAGTGACCATGAAGGAGCGGCAGAGACAAAGTGCTATAAACTGACCGCAGCCCCCATTCCCCCGTTCCCCGTTCCCCTGCACTGCTTGGGGGAAGGAGGTGGAAGAGGGTGGATGGGGGGAAGGTGTTTTTAGCCTTTTTGTTTGTTTGTTGTTTCAATTTGCTCTATCTTGTCTGTAATAGGTAATAAATGTTATTAATCTCCCTGTGATGAGTCCGTTTTGCCCATGATGACAATTGTTGAGTGATCTCCCTGACCTTACCTCAACCCTTGACTCCTTTTCATCATATTTTATCCCCCTTTCTCCTTGAGGAGGGGGAGTGAAAGAGCAGTTGTGGAGCTCGGCTGCCCAGCTGGGTAAAACCACCACAGTTAGTGTTAACCGTGGTTCAGAAATTCAAAGACAAGTTGTGCTTAGAAACCCCAGACAAAGACAGCATAAATAGATAATTTCCATATTTTTTTTCAACGCTGTGGAATTATCAGTAAGTTTCAGTATCTGCTCAGATAGCCTTGCCTCAGAAAGATCTGCAATGCTCCAAGCACTCCTTTCAGCCACCAAGATACCATCTTGGCCCAATATAAGATGTTTGCACAGGTCAAAGCCAGAGTGCCAGAAATCATAAGACTGAAGATATTTATCTAATACAGATATTTTTTGTATTCAGGATGAACAGTAGCTTTCAGGTAGCTTTAGCTTATGCCAAATACAGCAAAAGGCTTTTTTTTTTTTTTTTATAAGTGCATTTCATATTTTTAATTTTATTTTAAAAGTATTACGGGTAGGTGTTTAAGTTACTAGGAAGCACCTGAGCATGCTATTTTACCAGCTAAGCAAATGTAAACAACAAACTTCTTCCTCTGCCAAATAAAACCATCCAGCCTATCGAATCCTACTTTCCATACCAGTAGATATGAAGGCCAAATGTTGAGCTGAAGAAATACTTTAAGAAAAGTGATGAACTAGAATTTGAGCTCTTTTTTCCTTTGCTAAAGGTATTATACTTCAATTATTCTAGAAATGTATCCTCTGACTATTCCCTCTAGTACAAAAAAGACATGCAATTATCAGATCAGATTAATTCATTAGACATTTGTAAAGGCAAGTCCTAAACAAAGAAAGTGCCAGACTTCAGATTGCTCTTACTCTTATTAAATTGGCCTCCCTGTGCTGAAGTATCATGATACAATCTTTACTTACATGATTGCCTACAATCCTAGCTGCAGGATTGCTGCCTCATGTAACATTCCATGTGGATTTCAATAATAGTTCAATAAATGGTAGACGTAGCTGGAAGGATCCAGTCAACATGAAAAAAGATACCTGTAATCCACCCAGAATCCTTCAATAGAATCAGAAACAGTTCAGAATGAAAGCACAGGAGTGATATCCTTACATTTCCAATGTGTATATCTTAGAATTTCAGAATTGTGGTATCTGTGAAATCTTGGGGTGTGCATTTTGTGGAAAACATTTCACCTTGAAGTGGAAGCTTGAAGGAACGTGTAGCCACAAAACATTTTACACATACCAATGTTTTATTAAGGTTAGAAGAATAAGAAATTCCCTTCAGAATCTTTTTGGGAAGAAAGAAAATACATTCTGAATTTTTCCATATATTATATAAAGTAAAGCAGAATATAATGTTGAAACAAAATTGAATGAGTATCGTTCTTCACTGTTTGGGTTGTGTTAGGGAGTACTGTCATTTTCACACAAAAGGGAAAGACAAATCTGTCCATGATTGGATTTTTCCTCTCCTGATACAGGGGTTTGTACCAGTTTTCCTAATACTAGTGACTGATACTGGTACTTCCAAAGTCCCCAGAATAACTCAAAAGTAATGAAATCATCTTCCTTTTTACAACTTGGTAAGGAAATGAAAGTAAAAATTCAAAACTTCAAGACATGAAAATTTAAAACTTCAAACCATGAAGCTCATGAATTCAGAACAGCATTTTGCAGTCTTCTCTGTTCTTCAGGGAAGGCTGCATTTTCTTCATGTGATGTTTTCCTGAGAGGCAGAGAGGCAATTAGCATGTATCTTGAAATGAAAACCTCCTTTACTCATCTCATTCCATCTCTTTTGCAGAAGAGAAAATTAAATGAAGGCGTTCTGTGTTATCTCTCTGTATATATCAGTATGTACTAGGATCTCCCTTGCTACTGTATGTCTTTTCTGTCATTCACATAATGTCTTTTTTCATCAGTATGCTGTCAAACTCCAGTCCTTGCCAGGGTAAGGAGAAATGAAGGTTGTTCTGCACCTGTAAGCAAAATGGGAAAAGGTGTTGAATCTGAGAGTATTGCACAGAATAGGATGGGGACCCAAGGGAAAATCCAGGTTTCATAAACTGTTAGTACAGTAGCATTCTGAAGTGAGCTGTGCTATTTCTACAAAATCAGTGCAGCAGACAAAAACCTCCCCTGCTTTTTGTTATTCTCTTCACACAGGACTGCTGGAGAGACATGCCACAAGTCTGCACCCAAACTCAATCTTTTTGCACAAGATACAGATTTACATTACATTACCAGCCGTTAAAGACCATTTATGAAGATTTCAAACTCTTTGGGAAACTAGGGCTTAGATCTTGAGGAGAGCACCAGTGCTGAGCCGCACCATGGAGCAGGGATGTGGTGGTGCTTTAGAGATGATATCCTTTCTCCTTCACCCATATTCCACAGAATTTTTTCAGCTGCCACCTGTACATCTAGAAATGGTAGCTGTGGCATCATAAAGGTTGTCTGCTGGTGTCCCAGGAACCATCATTGTTTGCTCTGAGGCAGAATGATGGGCTAATGAACGGGCTAAGGGAAGTTCTGGCAGCATTTTGTTGGTAATTGCAACTCCGTCTTGCTCCCAGAGGTCTTTTTGAAAATGAGAAATTAAAATGTTTTAGAGAGGCACATACGAAGGGCTGCTGTTTGTAAAGGACATTTTAAAAGCATTCCAGCTCCTTGCTACTGTCTCAGAAACTTGCGAGTAACTGAAATACCAAATATCTTTAAATATCTTCAATGTCTAAAAGGTTAATAAACTACCACATATATTCTAGAAAAGTTGTCTTCAAGCCATTTACATTAACCATCAAGGATGTGTTTTGTTTATTGTTTAGATATTCTTGGCCCTCATTGATGTTCTTCTTAAACAGGAAGCATTTGGCTCCCTCTCCCCAGATTCTACTAAACACCAAAAGACGAACAAACAAAAATCCTCAACACTTTATTCACGTGCATTTAATATAATTTAAAATAATAATAATCATGTTTTTGTTTTGTTTTGTCTTTTTTTTTTTCGAGAATATATCTTCTGAAGTCCAGGCTAGCCTTGAATCACATGTGCTAGCTAGAACAGGTCAGAAAGGTTTTGATGAAATTCACTGAAAGACCTAGATTTTGAATGGAAATCTTTTAACTGAAACATCTCAAGTTTCTTGAGCTCTTGGTACACCAAAGGCATCTCTCCAACAGAAACTTGCCTGGCTTCAGAAAGTAATGATGAGGACTCAATGCTTCTACAAGAAGTTGGAGAGACCCTGGCTCCTCACAGTCCTCCAGAGCCAAGTCCTAGCCCTGTTTGACGTTGGTAACCTTGGGGACCTGTGCAGATCACTCAAGTGGTGCCTCTCAGATGAGAGATTTGACAGTGCCGTGCTGGCTGCCTGACTCCAGCCACATGGGCACCCGCATTCCCAACCATACAACAAGGATGCTGAAGCTTGAAGTAACTGCACAAGCCCTCCAGGTCTTTTCCATGAAACACAATCAACTGCTCAACCTGGGAAATTTCCGAGCCTACCACACTAGCCCTCAAATCACAAGGAATTTAGGAGGAATGTCGTACAAAGGCCAGGGCACGTGGTGGGACAGTCCTCCTGGAGACCTTCAGAGTTCATGCATCGGACAGATGCTCCTCTCCTATCTGCAGTGAAAGAAACATCAGTGCCATTTTCTATCACACCGTGGAGCCTCTGTGAGCAATTTTTGTTTTCAACATGCCAGTTCATTAGATATTTTTGAGAAACAATTATTATTGTCTGCCAACTGGAAATTCTGTATTTCAGCCAACTCTAAGTAAAACCTGAATTGATTTAAAACCTGAGGACTAAAGATGCGTAAGTGGCAAAGTATATCAAGACTCACAATATTGGACTCATTTTGAAGGCAGTGGACTGTGTTTGGTGAGAATCATGTCTGTTATTTATTTTTTTTAAAGTAATGAATGACTGTTAACATAAATTGGGCTCTCCAAAGCACACTGGAATTATTTAGAGACCTTTCTTTCCAATCCTCTTTCACTTTTAACATCCATTGGCAAAAGTGTCTAAATGGACACAGAAACCAAATAATGTTCCAAAGTTCATATACAGCACAGACAGCAAGCAATTTAAATTATCAGTTTGGTTCTTACTAAAAAATACAAAGCTGTTGTGAACGAGGCAAACTAAAAATACTCAGAGATTTCACCTCCACTTCATTCCATTTCCTGTATTTATTTTGGAGTTGGATTCTGCTGTGTTTATAGCTGAAACTGACAGATAATTATGTACTGCCAATGTTCACTTTCATTATTTAGGCATGAATCTTTCTAGCACTTTTGCATAAGTATAACTTCATTCGCTATTCAAGTTCACTGGGACAACCCATTTTGTGTGAAAGCAAGCACATGAATAAGTCTTGACAGGATCAGAGCCTTAATTTCTACAAGAAGAATTAGATGTTAGATGTTGTTAGTTTACTAAATGTTAAGTTCTTCCCAAAATACCAGATGTGGGGAAGAATGCCCAAAGGAAAAGAGTAGACATGACATCACCTAATTGTCATTGTAAAAATAACAGCTTGCATGTAGCATAATCCAACACGTGGCAGATATGGACCATTTGACTTAATCTCTTTGTAAAACCAAAGTAAAATTAACACAAAGTGTAGTTAAATAGTCAATTCATCAGTCAGTGCATGGGGTCCATTCTTAAACAACAGCACAAATCAAAATTCCTTCTTAAAAGTGAGTTTTAATATTCCAAATAAAACCAGTTCATTTCAAACTAGGATGCTGATCTTGCCCAGGGCAGGACGTGTGAGCATCAGCTGACGCAGCAACCCCTTTTCCACCGAGCAGCACTGCCTCAGCCTCCCAACTAGCAGCAGAGCAAACTGGTTGTGCCTAGAAGTCATGGGACCATCATGAGCACCCTCTACTACTAACCTCAAGATGCTCTTTATATTTTGCCCCCACCATGTAATCAGTGGATGGATCCACTTTTCCTGAGGAGCAAGCTGAACCTAGCATAGGTGCTACTGAGCTCTTGACACTCTGGCACATTATTTGGTTTCTGTGTCCATTTAGATACTTTTGCCAATGGATGTTAAAAGTGAAAGAGGATTGGAAAGAAAGGTCTCTAAATAATTCCAGTGCTCTTTGGAGAGCGCAAGAGTTGGCTCACCCTGCAAGTATTTCTATCTGAAACTGGAAAAATGCTTCAGCTATTGCTACGAGGAATAAAAATAATTTTCTGCACCACATTAGCCTTATCTTAGAATTTTAGGGTAGTCCAAGCAGATTTTTTTCTTTTTTTTTCAAGGGCAAAGTTTCTACTGAACTCGCTAATGCAGGACTCGGCCTGAGTAATCACTGTGTTGTAAATTACAAAGGAATGATGCAGTTATTGCCCTGTATTTTTCTTCAAGTGCATTTATTCCTATTTTAACTGATGAGTTAGTCAACTTATCTGGTATGCTTTACTTACAAATGCTATAGCTATGGAAGATGAATTGTTATTGCTGTGCCTAAAAAATACTGAGGAGCATTTGGGCATTTTTCAGTGTCTTATTCTAAAATTAATATAAACATACATTGTTTGGTCAAAAGTTCAGCTTCAAATGACTCTTAATATCCTTACCTACATCAGGTGAATAGAGCTAACTTTATGCTATCCATGATAATGTCAAGATTGGTTTTATCACAGAAGAAAAACCCCGACTGCTGTGCTTCAGACGGACACAGTGACTCAAATGAACCCACACAAAACCCAGAAAAAATAACTGTATGTCCAGAAAAAAAAATTATTTCACGGTGATAACTGGTTCTGATAGCCAGCCTGGCTCCTTCCAGAGCCATTAAGCAATCTCTGTTTTTAATATCATGGATGTGAGCTACTCAGGTTGGCAGTGCTCAGGGTCCCTCAGCAGACATCGGCTTCACCTCCACACCGAGTGACAACAGACAGACTGGCTACAGCCCTGAGCTCTCTTGGAACTTGTGACTTAGAGTTATTCCTCTTCAGTAAGAAGCATCCTAGTCTTGCTGAGCTTACTTTTCACCATTTCTAACTCACCTGGCCAACATACACAATTCATAACAGATTGATTGAAAGGGAAGGCAGAGCTGGATTTTGTGAACAGGACTGTCAGCAGCAGTGCCACAAAATAAATAATGAAGGAATAACAAGAAGAAAATGAGTACAGAGGAGAAGCCAGTAACCTTCATCATTTTATTAATCTTTGCTTTTTGCCATGAATACAATCAAAAAGAGACCTACCCATTTTCAGCTAGAATTACAACCACGCTGCCAGCAAGGAAAAGTTATTTTTTCATTTTCCTTTTTCAAGGAAAATGCTCTATAAGAATATAATGAAAACTAGTGTAAGACCTGATAAAAAGTCTGAGATGGGACAGTTTCTGGTGGATTCAGTGTCTATCAGAGGATTCAGAGAAGTTTCTGTCATCGGGGTCTTCACTCCAGATCCAGACCACACGTGCTATGTAAGTTCTTATTCTCATTTGGGCAGCAAATGCAGTTCTGCTCTGTCAGGACCATATGCTGAAATGCCATGGAAATAACTCAGAAAGGGTGACTTTAAATAGGGGAACCTTCTGTTCTGCATTCAAACAATTCTTTTTATGTAATAAATAAAAAGAAATGCAAACAAACAAAAGACTTAAATGCAAACAGCATTTAAAAATACTCTCAGATGCATGCTCCAGCTTTTATTCTCTCTATGCCTATTTTGGGTCTCCATGAAGAAACATTCTTGCAGTTTTGGTTGCAATGCAGTGGAAATAGCACTGAACTGTATGAGATTTCAAACACAGAAACAAAACCTTCATCCACTGAGGCATCCCTGTTGACATGATTGTTTTCAAAATCCATTACTTTGTAACTGGAGTGTACACCCCAAAAGGCCAATGCTAATGGATTTTTCGTGGTACTATTCAGATCCAGTGCCTACCAATCACTCAACTTTATTTTTTTGGAATTTTTCACAATTTGACAATATTTTTTAATATTTCAGAAGGGAGAAACAAACAAATAAATAAATAAATAAAAAGAACAAAATGTCTGCTACAGTCTTACAGACATCCAAAATTAATTGTAGCTCAAGTTCTAAATATCACTCAGCAGTTAAATCAAGATTTAAGCAATTAATTATAAGTCCATGTAGAAGTTCATTACTGCAACAGCAATTAATTGTATATGGCCTTTGATCTGTAATGAGTCTGTAGATACGTTACCTCTTTTTCAGTTGGTCTGCAAAGTTTCCTCTAGGTGGATCTCTCCAGGAACCCCCGGGGACACAGTCCCAAGACATCTCCCCAGTCTGCACCCTCCTTAGGCTGCTGTCCTGCTGCAGGGGCTGCCTGGTTCTCTGACTGTCTCCAAAACACTCTTGATGGCCACTTTGTCTGGAAAAAAGAAACTACAAAACACAACCAGCTGAATCCCAGGCAGACCTCTTTTCTCCATTTTTCTCATTTTTTTTTTTTAACTTATGTCATCCCAGCTGAAGATTTTGCTGGCCAGCATGCCTGGCCCTAGACGGGGGGTTGAAGTGGAGCACACGTGCACATGTGCAGGCATCTGAGAGCACCTGGCCCCCACAATAAATAATTACAATAAGTGGCTTTCATGGAGTCCCTGTGCTGCCTGTTCTGGTCAAGGGCTGCCTAAAATAACAGCCTCCCATTCTGAACACCATCTCCATTTCTTTCTGACTTGTTTTTCATTTCCAAAAGCCTACAGAGGTGATCCTTTCCTTCAGGGAGAAGGCCTGTGCACATGTAACTGCTGTGAACTCATTACGCCTGGAAAGGACCTCCTACCTCTGTTTAACTGAGCAATTTGACTGAGTGGCTCCTTCAGGGCTTCTCTGAAGTTAATGGGAGATTTATTAGTTACTTCAGCAGTAGCAGGATCAGGCCCTTTGACTTCATCAGGCATATCATCCGTCTTCACATGAACAGGCTGACAGGACAGGGATTGAAATTTCACAGTCTGTGATATATTTAGAGATTGTTTAGATTGGATTAGGCTACGGAAAAATACTGTGCTGACCAAGATAATCATCCTTCAGATATTGATCTAACCCCTGTCTGATCCAATTTGTTCTTCCAAATAACATTGCCTGCAGCTACCTACCACTATCTTACAGTGATATGGAAGTGACAGCTGCTAGAATTCCTGATTTTTCCGCAGTGGAAATCAATGGTGAAAACCCAACGGATTTGAATGGTACAGGTTTGTTCCCTATCGTCCCTGTTTTCAGCACCACATTTCCCACTAATATGTTTTGAGCCACAACACTGAAAAATCAGACTAATATCTCAGGTCAGCCTCAATAATACAGTGTGTAGTTATAGGGAATAGGATGGGGAATACAGCCACAAAAATCATACCTACAATGCCATATAGAGCTACCTAGACCTGATCCAAACACATTAGTGGGAGTATTCAGGGAACGTGCCAAATTTCCAAAAACACTCTACCAAGGCATAGACACATCCCCAGGAAACCATTGCAGCACCATGGCTGTACTGCTTCCAGCATGGCGTTAGCATGCTCCAAGATAGCTAAGGTATCTCGGGATGGTGCTGCCTTGTCAGACTGTGATTTAGACACATTTTCAGACCTTTGCTGAACTGGGCCTAAAAATATACTTGTGGAACAGCTCCGTGCTCAGGTTCTCCATTACGACCACAGATTTGGTATGCAACTCTAAACACTTGGGATGGCTGAAAAGGGCACACAAAGGGAATAACTCTCCACGGCCTGGAAAACCAGGGACCATTCCAGCAGGGTGTAAGGTAGAATAAAACCACCGCCTGTCAGATATAAGGCAGGCACAGTGAAGTGCTGTTGCATAAAGAAATAAAATGTTATGTTAGTTCTGTAAGTAAAATTTCTGCACCAGTTTAAGTCATTAGACTTCACATAGTATTTTGATCAAAGCATGCTATGGAAATCAAATGGAATTTATTTTTCTAAGGATCTTTTGTGCTGGACGGAGACAAGTGAATTAAGGTGAATTGAGCTGCTTCTTCTGATACCTACACACTTCACAAAATAAATGTAAAGCTGTACCAAAGCTATAAGGATTTGGGATTTTGCAATAATATAAATGTTTGCCCCTGGGGCAGAACAACAGGCTGCCTGATCCTCTTTTCAAGGATTTGCTGCTAATTCACATAACACTAGTCTCTGAGTCATGGTGCTTTTCCTAGAATCCAAGATCTCATGTTTAGCAAATCATGTAAGAAACTAAATATTCTCTCTCTCTCTTTTTTTTTTTATATTTTTATTTTTTATTCGGTTTGCGGTAATACTATGAACGAGGCATATGTAGAGTTCCAGCCAGGTGTGCAAGAGGTTTTCATGTAATATTGCTAGGTGTTTACTGAGGTCCTATACTAGCTCCATGTCTTGTGATCTGTATTTCTTTGTTGCTGGAGGTGATGGAGAGTTTTCTCTAACTTTTAGTCTCTTATTCAAGATTGTGCAGTGCAGGCTCCATGTCAGCAGCACACACAGTATAGTTAGAATTCTTAGAATTTGCAATAAAACAAATATTTTCAAGACTTTCATCAATTGATTTATATATTATTAACCGTAATATTTGAGATAATTTTTTTTCAGAAAGTTGTATGTATTAGAGAAAGAGTGCAATTGGGTTGTAATTTAGGAGATTATTTGCTGCAGCTAAAGAGATGGGATGCCTGAAGAGAGGAGGTAGTCACAACAGAGATAGATGTGGAATGAGATCAGAAGGTTAAAATAGTCAAGCATCTATCAATATAGTAATAAAAATGACATAATAATGAAAATGAGCTTTCTCTTTAATTGATCTTTAGAGGGTTTGACTGTTGGTGTATTCTTTCTTTGTTTTTGCACCACATGGCTCTCAGACAGAGTACTGAGGCATCATCCTTGCTCAAAGAAGAGTATTTCATGGGTCTTGGTCTATAGAAAAGGCCCAGACCTTCTGGATGTGATTAAGAGAGACACAGTTAAATACCCAAACATGCCTGGGATGTGCTTGACACACATCATGACATGTTTTGTGCTGGTGAACTATGCAAGGTTTGGGGCAAAGATTTCTGAATTGCAGTCATGCTTTGCACATCACCACTCCATCAACCCCCTCCCTCAGTGGGGTTTGGTGCAAACTTCCAATGTTCAATGCCTGCTATTGCCTACCCTGAGCAAAAAACAGAAGCTGCTCCTCTCACTGACAGTTTAGGTGTACTTGGCAGTTAAAACATGATTTCTCCTGTCTCCAGATCTGACACAGAGCAGGTGCCTGCCTGTAGGCCCTGGCATCCTTCACTGCTTGCAGTCAGCTCACAGCTCCTCCAAACATCCAGATAACACTTCAGGCTAAGATGCGGCCTTGAAGCAGGCACCGAGAAGTGAATGCCACCTGAAGCCTCCAGGAAGCTATGCCAGGATCATTATGGGCTAGGAGGCAAGAGGTGAGGGCACATTGCAAGGGGGTACGGCTGCAGATCTGCACTCCTCCTCAGTGGGAGTGTGGTTGAGTTGGGGCATGAGGAACCACAGTCACCAGCTGGAGGAGAGAAGCAGGCATGGTAGGCCCCCAGGTCATGGCATGACCATGGCGTAGACACATGGATGAAGTGTCACCACCACTGAGACTGGCTGAATGGAGCAGGAATTAACAGCCACCGCTATGGCTATGGAAAATACACTCTGGAAGATCACGAACAGCCATATACAGGACTGGGTTTTATACTGACCTTATAAATAGTCCACTTTCTCAATTCTGTGTTTACAAATAAGAAACAGATCTGAGCTCCAATACAAGGGGTGTCACACAACATGTACCATGCGCTTTGACCGACAACAGCCCAGATTCACTGCAGCATAGGCATTTCACAACATGCAGGACTGCTACTTTCTTTCCACAAGAGGGCCCTAGAACTTCACTCTCCAGAACACGGAGTCTGTGACATTTGAAGTAGGACTTGTGAATAACTGTAATTCCACGTTAGCTCTTACATGCAACCACGGAGGGGTCTATGTTGTCACATATTCAGCAAGGAAACAGCCCGGTCTGCCACGAATGAGTCAACCCTCCTTGTGACTCCACAGAGCCAGAGGAGTACGATTTGAGCAATAGCAGGACAATAAGCCTCTCTGAAAGAGAAAGAAGTAGTTTTCAGTAATCCCAGTTTAGAGTGAAGAGATGCAATTAGATGGGACCCATTTTCCGAATGCTCCAACGTGGGAGGAACCTGTCTCAGCTTGTTATGTAAAGTAGCAAGCAAAAGCAACACCAGGTTGGAGATAAAACGTGGTATATAAACAGGATTGATTTCAACATGAAGTTTTGCAGTAACACTATCCACTGGCAGGAAAACAAGCAGAAATGTTTGAGACATGAGACAGAATATCACAGCCAGGCCCCTCAGCGTGTTTCCTTGGCTGGGTGTGCTGACATGTGGTCACTAGATGAAAAATGACTGGAAGAAGCAAGCTGTAACCCTGACTGGTCCTTCCCTCACCATCTCCTGGGGCTCCTTGGGGAAGTCCTTCACGAAGCAGGCTGCGAGGACTCCTGCCTGAGTTTGCAGAGCACAACACCCAGAGGGCATCAGTAGCCTAGAAAAATGCAGTTCCACCTTCACTTAATATAGAGACAGTGAACTTGAATTGTGCTACAGACCCTAGAGAGGCCAGATAGGAGAAATACCTTAAATAGTGCAATGCTGGTAAAAGCTTTCCATTTCTCCAAGTGGATTTTCACACCAAGAGCTGAGTCCACACTTTTCCACAGTAAGATGCCTGCTCTGCTCTGGGCTGAACAAACCAAGGGACCTCAGCTGCTTCATACATCTTGCCCTCTAGACCCTTCACCATCCTTGTATCCCTGCTTTGGACACTCTCTAATGGTTTTATGTCCTTCCTATATTGTGGAACACAAAACTGCACACAGTGCTCGAGATGAGGCTGCACCAGCGCAGAGTACAATGGGACAACCATTGCCTTTAACTGGCTAGCCATGCCGTGCTTGATGCACAAGAACGTGAAACAAGTGGCGCACAAGAACAAGTGAAAATCAGCACAAGAGGCATTTTCACCTCTGTCATTTCTTCTCATTAGTGTGTGTTTGTCTTGCTTTGTTCTGAAAGGAAACTGGATCAAACTTGAAAAATAACCAACTGAAGCAATTTTCCTACTATAGCTTTCTCAATGCTGGAGAGAAACTTAATGCCAAAGCCTTTTTTCATATTTTGTATTTCAAATTCCCCTACTGAATTATTTTTTTTCTTACCTTAACTTCAATAAACCATTAAATATTTTAAAGGATAGTCATAATGCAATCACCCAACATAAAACACCAATCACACGCACACTATTGAGTCCACATGCCCTCCTGAGCCTCAGCAACACCCCTTTAGCAAACCAAAGCGATGGCACAACCTTGATCATTACGTAAAATTTCTCTTGTTGTCACAACAGTTATGAGAAAGGTGAAGGGAGACTTACAGCGACTCTTACAAGTGCAGACCAAAACAGATCCTTGCAGTGTTTGCAGAACAGATGAACAATAGAGTCTTAAAGGGCAAAACAAGAAAGCGAGTGGAACAGCCAGCTTCACTTAATACGCATCATTCCTGGGGAAAAATAAATGTTTGTACAAAGCTGCACTACCAGTGTGGTCACCTGGAGTTTTTCTCATCATGTGTTTCGCATATTGACTAATTCCAAACATTTTTTTGCTTGGGTTCGCTTCTAGGTGCAAGGACAAACACCTGGTTAACTCAAAACAACTGGGGGCTCATTTAAGCCTGGTTGAAAATGATTCCCAGTTAATAGTTTGTTCAAAGCTTGCAGAGGTAATGCTGTTGCCAGACTATTAGTACAGTGCATTTGCCAACCGCTTTCTGTAGCACTGCTGCATTTCAAGTAGTTCTAAAAAAAATGCACATTTTTGCTTTGTTTATCAATGATTGTAATATAAATCTGGAGACACATTGTGGAGGGAAGTGGGATAACAAAAGCTTATGGTGATGCCATTTTAATACACCATTTTCTTCAGGCTCAGGTTCCTGTTTCTATAAAATTCCTTCAGACACACTCAAAACTGTTTATGAAGACAAATTCTGAGAGAAAGAGAGAGAGAGAATTATAGAAAGTTGTGGTTCCTTCTTTGCACTGTGGTTCAAATTTAGGAAATCATGTCTGAACTTACCTCTAGTCAGCAAAGAATTTAAGACAGCATTTGACTCTAAACACTTGATAAAGTTCCAATGAAATAAATGTAAAATATACGCTTATGCACTGAAGTAGATCGTCTATATTGCTACAGTGGGATTTGGCCATTTAAAATATAAACAGCCAATTTAGATTAGAGATTCCCCCAACCATGAGGGGAAAGACATAAGTCTGTTCCTGTGGCCACTCACCCAACCTGTCTGAGAGCCCTACACCAGACAGGCTGAGGGCTCCCCAGATATGCCCGCTTGTCCCCAGTGTGGTAGAGGGACAGCCAAGCTGAGGCTCTCACCTCTCCCAGCCATTGTCTCCTACGTAGGGGATATTTCTGAGTGTCACCTGGGGTACTTTCAGGAGAAGCAGGTGCTGCTGGGGGCTGTTGGTCTGGTTAGCTTGAGACTACCTTTAAAACAGGTGTATCTCTAATTTTCAAAGTGCCTTTTTTCCTCACTGGTTATGAAGAGAGACAAGAGAAGAGACACACCCCTTGATCTTTAGGTCTTTAACACGTAATTGGTGTCACTGGGTCTAGGATGCTACCTCATCACCTCATTGCACACTCAAAGTCAGTGATGAAGCCACCTTGACAGTCTAAGAGAGGGGGGCTAATTATTGGTGTTCAAATAAAAGTGATATTCTATTAAGGGGGGAAAGACTTCATGACACTTCATTTATGATTGCTATCTGTTTCGTCTCAAGGTGCTTTGCAGTATCTGCTTATCAGCAGAAAGGGCTTTTGGAGTCAGAGATCTTTTTATCCTAATAAAGTCATGCTCAGTCTATGACTGTCCTCAGTATCTGCACAAAATCCTTTCTGGCTTCCATTACAGAAGTAATGCTTGAAGCAGTATAAAGCTAGAGAGGCATCAGATAAAGCATGGGTTCATTACAACCAAGTGGAGCTGCATGTTATGAAAGCTCTAGAAATGTCATGAACATCTCTAACATGTCCACCTTGGCATTACACCAGAAAGTCACTCACAGAAAGACATGTCCCTACCCAATGGCTGTACATGGCTTCTGTAACAAAACAGAGGAAACATGCATTAAAAAGAAACAAACAAACAAAAGCAAAACAAATCAGAAGTAGCATCTTGTTCAGTGAAAATGTCAAAGGGGATGTGCATGCTAAATTGTGCCGCTCCCAATATCCTCTGATATTTGGCAGGGGGTCATTCCCATGTAGGCAGGCTTCTCTCCACAGCCACTTCTAGCTCTCCTTTATTAGCTTTTTGTAGAAAGGACATGGTACAAATTATATGGCACTTAGCAGTACTGATCAGGAAATGTAATGGGTCGCTTTTGGGGGCCATGATTTTAATTCTGAATTTTCTTCCAGTATTTTTTTTCCAATTTTCTCTTCAGCTCCTACTTCTTTGATTAAGGTTCAGAAGCTTCCTGGAATAAATGTGTTATAGAGATTTGCCTGGTCCGTGCTTGACGGATTCTGAGAGCTATTAGAAGAGGTGGAATCAATTGGTATTTAGAATAAGTTTGCAAGCACTTCTGCCTATTTTATTACCCCTAGACACTTTCTGTCTCCTTTAAGATTCACTGTTGGTTATTAAGGTCAGGTTTATAAGCTAGTCTCATTCCATGTTTCTTTCAAACATCCTGTGAATCTTGTGCAGGATTCAATTTGCTAAAGATTTATGAGTCCTTCCCATTCCAGAGTCATATACATCATATGGAAAGTATTGTGCAATACAGAGCTTCAAGGTAGTCCCTCCCTGGCTGTCTCCAGAATGGCATTATGAACAAATAGCTTCTAAAAACAACTGCCATAACACTACTGTAGCTTCTTCTTTTTCTTTTTCTTTTTCTTTTTCTTTTTCTTTTTCTTTTTCTTTTTCTTTTTCTTTTTCTTTTTCTTTTTCTTTTTCTTTTTCTTTTTCTTTTTTTTTCTTTTTCTTTTTTTTCTTTTTCTTTTTCTTTTTCTTTTTCTTTTTCTTTCTTTTTCTTTTTCTTTTTCTTTTTCTTTTTCTTTTTCTTTTTCTTTTTCTTTCTTTTTCTTTCTTTCTCTTTCTCTTTCTCTTTCTCTTTCTCTTTCTCTTTCTCTTTCTCTTTCTCTTTCTCTTTCTTTCTTTTTCTTCTTCTTTCTTCTTTCTTCTTCTTTTTTCTCTTTCTCTTTCTCTTTCTTTCTCTTTCTCTTTCTCTTTCTCTTTCTCTTTCTCTTTCTCTTTCTCTTTCTCTTTCTCTTTCCTTTTCCTTTTCCTTTTCCTTTTCCTTTTCCTTTTCCTTTTTCTTTTCTTTTTTCTTTTCTTTTTCTTTTTCTTCTAATTTAATTCAGGCCAATTTTGTCTTTGTACTTAAATGTTTTCTAGACAAGTCTTTTAATAGCACCAGGGATGCAGGGAAAAGAAGACAGAAACTGTGACTTGGTTTCAGTGGCTAGCTCCCAGTTAGAGGTAATGGTCTGAAACATCCAAACGAGGAACCCCTAAGGTTGTATTCAGAATATTTGCATGTGGGTATTGTAGCCCACAGTCTCCTTAAATGAAGATGTATATATCTCCACAGTATAAACACCATTTTTCAGTTATCTCACCTTTTGTTAACAAGTTGCTACCTTGCCTGCAAAAAATATACAATCCAAAGACAGCAATAGATGTACTACATTAAAATGAGCTTTGTTCAGCATAAGGATATAAATAAATACTGGGGAGAGCCCCCCCTTAGTCACACAACAGGTCCACCTAGTGCAGCGGCCAGCAGTGAGCAGAATATGAAAGCACATTAGAAAACACGGCAAATATAAATACTGCCTGCTCTGTCTTACAGCTTCCAACGTTCAGGAGGGTGGTTCCTAAAGCATTATTTTTAGTAACCAGTATTTTTAGTAACTAAAGACTAGTGTTTAGTAACAGTGTTTAATCCTCCCTAAATTTGTTTTTTTCCCTTCTTCAGATTATACATATGCCTGATCTATAGAAAGTCATGTGGCAAAGTAGCTCATAATTCGGCCATGCAATGGGTGAAGGTATATTTCTCTTGGTATTTTTAAGCTGCAGATTATCTTCTAGTTCTTGTACTGTGAGAAACAGTGAACAGTGAAGCTCCTTTGTCCATTCGTCTTCTTTTCATCATCCAAACTATAAAGAATCTGTTATATTCCTACTTTTCCCTTTGTAATTTCTTCCAAACTGAATAGCAGCAACCTATTTAGCTTTTTGGACTATAGAGGATGAGCCAACTGAGAGCTTATGGGTCAGGATTAGAGGGCAGGCCATTGTGGGTGACATTGCACTGAGTGTCTGCTACAGACCACCTGACCAAGACAAAGTAGTAGATGGAGGTCTTCTTCCGACAGCTGGAAGAAGCCTTACATTGCAGGTCCTGGTCTTTATAGGTCTGAACCAGCCCAATATCTACGTGCTGGAAGGGCAACACAGAAGTTCAGGATACAGCCAATCCATGAGGTTTCCAGAGTGCACTAAGGATAAATTCCTGGCAGAGGTGATTGAGGAACTGATGTACAGAAGCACTCCCTGGCAGATAAAACAGGGAAGAACTGGTGGGGAGGTGAAGGTTAGAAGCAGACTTGGCTGCAGTGACCACAAGGTGCAGAACTTCAAGATCTCAAGACAAGGAACAAGTTATATGGCAGGATCATGACCTGGACTTTAAGAGAGCAGACTTTGTTCCATTCAGGAAAGTGCAAGGAGGAATTCCACAGGATATGGTCCTGGAGAGAAGAGGGGTTCAGGAGAACTGGTTGATTTTAAAGCATTGCTTCCTCCAAGCTCCAGAATGGCCCATGAGTCAAGCAAGACAGGTAGGATACCTGCGCAGACAAACAAATAGCTCCTGACAAAACTCTAACAAAAAATAAGTGTACAAGAGGTGGAAGGAAGGCTAGGTAACTCAGAAGGAACATGAGACACTCTCTGAGCATACAGTGATGAGGTTAGGAAAGCCAAAGCCTTCCTGGACTTGAACCCATGTCCCTGGGTGAGGGACGTGAAGGACAACAAGGTAAATGGGCTGTGAAAGGAAGACTGGTGAAGGCATGGGCCCACTACCAAATGGAGCAAGAACATTCAGTGGCAAAGAACACAAAAGGCCAAGGCACTCGATGCTTTTTTTGCCTCAGACTTCATTGGTAAGCCCTGCCTTCAGGAATGGCAGGTGAAAGTCCACAGCAAGGAAGACTTTTCCCTGTGGGATGAGGATCAGTTAGGGAATGCTTCAATATCCCCATTTTGCAGATAGTTGATTTGAGCAGGAGGTTGGACTAGATGATCTTTGGAGGTGACTTCCAGCCTTCAGGATTCTGTGACATTTCACCTTTCTAATCATCCTTCACCACCTTTCTGTCTTACTTTTCCAATCCAACTATGATTCTTTTCCTTTTTTTTTTTTTTAATATAGTACCTACTGGATGTATTGGTCAAGAAACAGTCATACACTGGATCTACACAGTGACATAATGACATATTCTTTTTTGCTCTTCTGTTGCTTTGCTAATCATTTCTAAATTTCTTTTCCTTTTTTTTTTTTTTTTTTTTTTGATCTCTGCTGAACTTAAGGCAACATTTTGCATACCATGATCCAAGACAGGTGAAACAAAGTTCATCACTGTGCATTTCATCTAGGGGTTGTTTCTTTCTTTTTTTTCCCCACCTACATGTATCATTTTGCATTTACTGACATGAATTTCATGTGCAATTTTACTACCAAAACACTCTCTATCAAGAAATTAGAAGGATTTCACGACTTCAAAGACTTTTCAATTATCCTTAAGCATTTCATATTTTCTTTAAGCTTTGCCACCTTGCACCCTCACTCCTTTTGTTGTGGATCATGTAAGGGATGTGCCTGTCAGCAGACTCAGCACATTTCCCTGGGGGTGACCACTGGCAATCTACTGCCTTGTAAAAGTGATCAGGAATTCCCACACTACAATTTAACCAGATATTAATAATCCATGAAATGGTGTTTCATTTTGTCCTGGGATGACTTAGTTTCTCTAAAAGTCTTTAGTAAAAGACCTAGTCAAAAGCTCTTTGGGAAACCAGTTTAACAGTACCAATCTCATACCTGGTGAGTTCTTCAGAGAAATCTAGTAAATAGGAGATATACAATTTTCTTTTACAAAAATCCAATTGGACTCTTACTCATTTTATAACTTTTATGTATGTCTAGTAATTCTGGTCATTTATGTTATACCTCCACCAATTTGTGGCTAGATATCAGATTTAATGCTCTGTAATCTCAGCGGATTACTTTAGACCCTTAAAAAACCTGGTGCCACCTTCATTCCTCTAATATCTCAAAGGTAATTTCAAAATGCCGTAAAATTTACATGCTGCTATATAGTAAAATGTATCTAAAGTCTCTTAGAAACAGACCAGTGATTTGTAGCTGAAATGCTGATCTTTCACAAGGGCTGAATCACTTCGCAGATTAAAGTACAGGTACAGTTTTTTAAACTATGACTCTTGTAGTACTTTCTTGGAAACACAGCAGAATCTCATTGCAATATTTTTCAGAGTACTTCAGAACATGTTCTAAAAGCAGATTTAAACCTTGTGAAATTACTGCTTCTTTGGGGTATTCATATATATATATATATTTATTTATTATTGCCATCTCATACAAAAGCAAAGTAAAGCAATTATTAGCCCAGAAGCACAAGAGAGGATGCCAGACCCAGGAATAAATATAGGCATCCTACCATTCAGCACCTTGTGCTAGACATAAGGTTCATTTTCTCTCCCAATTTATTATATTGCAAATTGAAAAACAAACAAACAAAAACAAAACAAAAAACAACAAGAAAGCCTTTAATTGTGTCCCTGCTTTAAAAGACATTTTCCTATGAACCCTTCCTGATTTTCATTATGCCTGTGGCTCATGACAACTGTGCAGAAAATAAATAAATAAATAAATAAATAAAAACTTCAATTCCATGCACTTAAGATGTTCCTAATGAAATAAACCCCTCTAGGAATCACTTTATTTCCTAATAACTAATTGACATTTTTAAATTAGGTTGACCAGTGTTTACTTTACAGTGCTATTCTGGCATGTAGTTAATACTATCAGAAAATATGCCTTCTGGATATGAGCTATTTTTTATCCCCAGATACAGCAAGTGTGGATATGTACCTACACTGTAATGTCTGGGACAAAATTCCAGAGTCCTCCTGAATTAAAGAATGTGAATATGGACTAGCGGGTCTGATTTTAATGCCAGTGCAAGAAGGGTTCTTATTTCCAGTTTCACAGCCTATTCAGAAATGTGTTTGTACATGTGTTTGATGCAGAAGGCTTATAAAGAAGAATTCTGTATTTGCTGGAGAAATATATTTTACATCTTTTTTTTTGCACAATCATTACTAACGATGCAGTGCATGTGGAACAAGAAGCTCAGATTATGTGTTTTCTATTTGGTCTTTATCAATTTGATATCCATGGGACATTTATAAGACTTCTTTTGCTTTCTTCATATGTAACTTACCTTGGAGTTTCCAGATTCCCTCTCTCTTGTGATGTAAAGCTCCATTCTTTTAACTAACCAGTGGATATTTACAACATGTATTCAAAATGGATGTATGACGGTAAGTTTTACCAGCATTCCCAATTTAACAGTCTTTTCCAAACTTAACTTAACTTTTCCAACTTAACAGGCCCTTTTCCAAATGTTATAGCAGAACAAATAATTTTCATATCAGATTTCTATTTTGCCCACTGTTTACATTATTAACTGTAGTAATATAGTTGCCAGGAATAACTGACTGCAAGTAGTGCTTGCGCAAGGTTTCACATGTAATAACTTGATCCACATAGTACTCAATATGGTTTTCAATATTTTCTTGCCTTTTAGAGCACCAGAGGAGCTATTGCTGAAATAGGAATAAGGCAGAGGTGGACCAGCACAAAAAAGGAAGTTATTATTTAAAGCACTGCATGTGTACATGTTGTACCCTAAGCAGGTCGCCTGCTCCTAAAGGCTTTCAAAGGTCAGGAGCTGCTATGTCAAAACCTTTTGGCTTTTTCAATACCAGCAAACATTGCTCTGGTATCTCTGTAACATATACAAGCAAAGGCTGCCAACTGCTGCAATTCTATCTCCAGTCTCATCCTATTCTGTAGTTTCCTGCCCCTTTGCTCAGGCTGATAATGATAGGACAAGGGGGAATGGTTTTAAATTAAAAGAGGAGATTTAGATTAGATGTTAGGAGGAAATTCTTCACTCAGAAGGTGGTGAGGTTCTGGCACGGGCTTCCCAGAGAAGCTGTGGATGCCCCATCCCTGGAGGTGCTCAAGGCCAGGCTGGATGGGGCTTTGGGCAACCTGGTCTGGTGGGAGGTGTCCCTGCCCATGGCAGGGGGGCTGGAACCTTATGGCCTTTAAGGTCCCTTCCAACACAAACCATTCAATGATTCTATGAAGACCCCACTGGTAGAACAGAGATCTTCCCCAGAGGTTCAGCGTTCATTTCTAAGGTAAGTTTCCATGCCCCATGATTAGGGAAAAAAAAAATCTTGAAGATGAAAAGCAAGTGCCACTAAAGGATGGGCCCAGGCTGGCAACTAAAACCAGAATTCAGAATATGCTATCATAAAAGAATGGCTTGATTCTGCCAAGCTGGGTTTACCCATTTGGCATCTGCCAGTCAGATAGTGCACCTCAAAATACGAACAGTCCAGAGGTATCCTTGCATTGCTCTTCATCAATTAATGTCTGCCTTTGTATTTATGAGGGGATAAACAGATTGTCTAAATTATTGTGCAAATTCTGTTAAAATCTGTGAAGCATTCAAGTTATTGGAGATGAATAAGGAATTTCCTCCAGACAGCCCATACCTCTCCCTTTACACTGTCTTTTTCCTAAAATTACGTTAGGATTTTGGTTCAGGGCATTCATACAGTTTTAAAGCAAATTCTCCGATCCCACCTATTTACTGTATGTTGGCTCAGTTCACAGAGCGGTTTTGGTGCATGTGAACAAGATTCCTTTCAGGAGAAGTTAAACCATGCCCCCACCAGATCCTCCAGCCCCTCGGGGGGGTTGGGATGTAACTGGCTCTGCAGACATCTTCAAGCCCTGTGCACAGTGGGATGCTCAGGCCAGTCCCAAGCAAAACACCAGAAAGTCACAAAGTGCAGTCGTAAAGCCTCAGCACCTATGCTTTACCTACTGGTCCTACCCTACAGCACTTGGCAAACCCATTGCTCCCCTTGGGCATCTCCTAAGACTTTAGATAACCCTCTTTAGGGGGTTATCCCGGGCTGACTACTGCGACATTAGGGCCATCTGGAAAAAAATACATCTGAATCCTTCCTGCTTTACTTGGACACATTAAGGGAGAATGGTTCATATTTTGCTACAAACCTCTTGCAGCATCTGTCCCTCTGTGCTGTATGTCCCTTGCAGTCCCCTTCTGCCCTCCTGCTGCTTTATCCCCGCTCCATGCAGATGTACCAGGTGCAAGGTGGGGGATATTAGGGAACCAAGCAGGAGAGCATCTGAGCCATTAACTCAGATTTTCTCCTCTAACGTCAAAAGATTCAGCCAAATAATTACAGCACACAGCTGGTGCTTGCTAATACACTTTAAATTTGATAATCTGTCCAGAAGTGAAGAACATTTTTATTCAGTAAAAGTTGGAAAGACAAGGCAGGAGAATTGAATGAGACAAGGTATTTTCAACACGAGCTTTTCCATTACTGTGCTTCAACTCTATTGACTTTAAGGCTAGAGCAACAACTAGGCAAACAAAAGACTTCTTTTCCATCTTCAGAAGTTATATAATTTAACAACACTGTCTTTTTCTTTTTCTTTTTTTTTTTTTTTTTTGCTCTCCAGACTTGCACAGTCTTAGCTACTCCTCTCTGTCAAAACAGTGTCTGCACTCAACACCAAATTTTCTTAATTGCCCCACCTGAAGCAGAAATGTGCCAATTACGGTCTCGTCGTGATGATCAGACAACTCACTGGAATATGTTGCACCAAGAGAAATTCACTTCTGAAGACAAGCCTGTGTAACGAACATTTTAAACATATAAGGTGTGAAATCAGCAGTTATAATAACAGCCAGGAAAGAGAAGACAAAGCAGCTCTGTTCTGGCATGGAGCATGGTGCAGGGAGGTCCATATGGGCAGAGAGCACCTCCATGTCTTCCTGGAGGCCCACCTGATCCATACCCTGCCCTCGCAGACCTGCTGAAGGCTTCAGCCCATAGTGAGAACACGTGAACCACAGATCCCAAAAAACATATGCAAATCTTTAGGTGGCCTCCTTTTATCTCTGAGAAATGCAAGAAATGTAACTTTGCCCACAGTACTGGTGGGTAAACAGCATTCAGTGACCCAGACAAAAGGATAACGAGAAAATGTAGAGTTTCCTCTGAAAACAGAGGCTCACATCTGCACGCCATGGCCCTTTTTGTGTGTGACATACCCCGGGATGGATATGCCCAGTGCTGAGAGCCACTGCAGGAGGCTTAGAGGAGTTTTCTGCTCCCTTCTCCTTCTGAGGGCTCATGCTTTTTGGATGGAAACTGCAAAGAAAGTTTTGACATCAACTTGCAAGCATTAAAATTCTGTAGCAAACTGTGTGTATATGTCCTCTGGGACCATTTTCCATATAAAACAGAATGACATATAGCTGTAGTTGCATACATTGAGAATGAGCTATGTGTTTGGAAAAGCAAAATTCACTCTCCCATTAGTAAAGCAACAGTGTAAAACAGCATAGTTCATCATGAAAGCAGAAGTCTTAAACTACGGGGAAGAACTAATCTATATTTGGATATCCAGATGCAAATTATACCTCTACTTGATATGAATTATCAATGGGTCATGCTGTCTATCCAGTGTGTTGGGGACAACCCAGTGCAGGGCTGCTCTCAGGAGAGGAAGATGAAATAACAAACCAATACTTCATCACCAGCCCCTGCTCCCCAGTGAGGCCCGCCATGTCTTCAACTGGTCCTGCTCAATGTGCTCCAGGTTGAGATGACGAAGATGAAGACAGTATCTCCAGAGGGGCTGGTGTGAGATGCCAGCGTGGGCTGTGTGAAGGCCCAGCAGGTGCTCGCAGGTTACAGGCAGCCTCTGCCAGACTTCACCAAGGATCTGATGAGCCTGAGAGTTGCCCATGAAGACATTGCTGAGTTGGGCAAGGTGTGCATTCACTGGGAAGAGCAAAGGAGCATTGGAAATATCAGCTTTTGTGTTCAAGCTTAGGGAATGTTTTAAAAAGGACCAGTGGGGAAGGGAAGGGAAGGGAAGGGAAGGGAAGGGAAGGGAAGGGAAGGGAAGGGAAGGGAAGGGAAGGGAAGGGAAGGGAAGGGAAGGGAAGGGAAGGGAAGGGAAGGGAAGGGAAGGGAAGGGAAGGGAAGGGAAGGGAAGGGAAGGGAAGGGAAGGGAAGGGAAGGGAAGGGAAGGGAAGGGAAGGGAAGGGAAGGGAAGGGAAGGGAAGGGAAGGGAAGGGAAGGGAAGGGAAGGGAAGGGAAGGGAAGGGAAGGGAAGGGAAGGGAAGGGAAGGGAAATACGTACAGCAAAATTGCATCTTCTCATGTGAAAAAGATTTGCAAAGTTGCAGCTATTTAAAAACAGGTAATATTATAGCTGCATGAAAACTCCTAATTCAGTTGGAGCTCCTATTGCTTTGATCAGGGACACGAAGTTCACTGTGGGAGAAGCAGTCCCTGCCCTTCATGTAGGTCTTATGGACTTCAGTCCAACGAATCTGGCTTTGTGCCATGCTGTGTATATTCCCACACCACACCCCCCAACAAATATATGTATACATTAAATCCTTATCCCTTTTGCATGACTGAATTTCCAATAGTGGCAGGAGCCCACAGAAGATACATCTGAGATGTCATGCTCAAAAAAAAAAAAAAAAAAAAAGGAAAATTTAGAGTAGAATAAATGAAAGGGGAGGCAGATGACTGCACAGAAAGATATTTTCTACAAGGAGTAGTGGGACCATTTGTCACCTTGGATTATAAAGGTGAAGCAAAATTGGAGAAATAGTCTTCACAAGCAAGGAGACGTCATGCTAACTTCTCTGATCCTATACAGCATGCAAAGACTAATAAAGCCCAGCAGGAAACAATGTATTTTAAAATAAACTTATTTCAGATCACATTTTCCTTTGCTTATCCATCACGATCATAGATTAGACCCAAGACTGTCTATTGTAATAGATGATATCCTCAGAGTGGCTGAGGTAGCAACACAGGCTTTGGAAGTGAGCTCTGCACCAGGTGTTTAGGTGTTAGTGATGGGCACAACACAGATCTTGTCAAGCAATTAAAATTTTAGTTCATTTCCAAAAAGTGCTTAGGAGTGCAGTCAAACACCATTTATCCAGGTAATCTTGGAATAATAGAATGGCTTGGGTTGGAAGGGACCTTAAAGACCACCCAGTTCCAACCCCCCTGCCATGGGCAGGGACACCTCCCACCAGGCCAGGCTGCCCAAAGCCCCATCCAGCCTGGTCTTGAACACCTCCAGGGATGGGGCATCCACAGCTTCTCTGGGCAGCCTGTGCCAGGGCCTCACCACCCTTAGAGTGAAGAATTTCCTCCTAACATTTAATACAAATCTCCCCTCTTTTAATTTAAAACCATTCTCCCTTGTCCTAACACTATAGGTAAACATGTTTCATCTCTCAATAGGTTCTTTGCTCCTGTTTTCATCATTTAGTATATAATAGTGGCATTGTGGGAATGCTTAACAGCTTGAACCAAGAAGGAGTTCTCATTATCGGGGCTGTTGTACAAGCACACGGCAAGGGACAGCTCCTGCCCTGGGGAGATCCTGCCCTGAACAGAGAAGCAGGCACCTACTTGGGAAGGTGAATTGACACAGTGAGGGAAAGAGGTTCAGGAAACGCGATCCATGACAAGCACAGTTTTTACACTTAGGCACAGATTTTTCAAGTATTTTCTCCCTTGTTGGGGCAATTTGTCTGCAAAAGATCACACCTGTGTTTTTCTGTGTTGGACCAACCATGATCATGAACATCATTGCCGAGCTGGCTTGTTTCCCTATTATACCTCAGTGCTTTTTTGGCCCAATTTCCAGCTGAATTGTGTCATTGTTTTGTGTTTGTTTAACTCTCATCTCCTCCCAAATAATTTTTGAGTCTTTTGGCTCACAGCAGCCAAATTTGATAGAGGGGGAAAGGTCTCAACATTATTAAGCTCCTGGCAAGTTCTGGAGAAATACTGAGCAATCAGAGAGAGGGGAGAGACCTCGTTAATCCCCTCACTTAGATGACTGTGCTGTGACCTTAGCTGCTTTCAGAAACTGGGCCATTCCCACAGCTTCAAAACACAAGCACTCAGAGAATGATTCTCCATTAGTTCTGCTGCTCTTGGGACAATGTGGTCGTGCAAATGCTGATATTTGGCTGATTTGGCTCACAGAAATGAAACAGAAAAGCCATGTCATGTTCACTGCAACAATACATCATTTTTTTTCTCCTTTCCTAGGAGTCCCACACTTTCTTAAAGAATAGACCATGTTAAACCCTGCTCCTAGCTGTGCTGGGACACTCAAGGCTGTCTTAAGGCTTTGCAGCCAGGTAGCAATAGTTGACTTCTCCTAGACATAAGCATAAAAATATGCTGTCATTACTATCTTTGAGAGAATCCCAGTATTTATTATGACAACAGAGCTGATTCGCAGACTGTGAAGGGAAAAAGAGGCTGTGCAGGAGGTCTCTCTGCTGGGTCTTGCAGAGCTGGAGATGTTTCTGGTGCCCACTGGGAAAAGCACTCTCCTGTCCTTCCTTGCTCTTCCTGCATCCAAACCCTCCATCAGGAGCTGACCCCCACTGTCCCCCATTGTCACTCTGTCCCTCTTGGTAGTACATCCTTCACTGAAGATTGAACTGGTCCTGGGTAAAGCCCCACTAAGAGCCAAGCAAAATATTTCACAGCAGAATTCAGACTGATGTAAGAGCACCTGTTCACAGGAGGACATAGCCTGTATTTTGACTGCACAGTGCCTTGGTGTGCTCATTGCCATGCCTCACTCCCTTACAGAGCATCCCAAACTGCATCACCTGCAGTGTGCAATGGATACATCCCTAGTATAATGCCATAAATACCGCATGGAAATAATCTCCCTCTTGGCCAGAATCACTGGACATTGGTATCAAGGCTGCTGACCAACTATCCCAATATTTTCTCAGGTGCTGCTTGTGCAAGAGAGAGACAGAAAGGGAATGGTTTGAAGACAGAGACAGCTACAACTGCAAACTTGTCAGGGTCACACAGTTTTCAGCATTTGTTTTCTTAGATGAGTCTGCACAGCATTTGTTGTAGGAAAGCAACAGCTAATCTTAGCCAGAAAAAGTCATGCCTCATGGGTGCGGCACAGAAAGACTGTATATGGGAGCTTTTGGGAAGAAAACCGAGTGATGGTGTGACTCAGTCAGCACAGCAACAGAGACAAACAACGTGACCATACTGTGCTGATTTGTTGGGTGCTGCACCCTTAACGAGAGAGAAAAGTTTAGAATAGAGGCACTTTCCTATTGCTTCACTGTCCCGCAGTGCTCATCCCTTTCCCATCTGTGCAATTGGGAACCTGAAGACCCCACGGTACCAGCAACTTCTGTTCCTGTGTTTCAGGACAGTGGGATCCATCCTGCACACTCCCCAGTGCACACTCTGGTAGGTAGCAACACCTTGTCATGCTTAGCTGACTTTCCTCTGCAAACCCCTGTCCTCAGCTAGCAAACAACCAGCTTCATTGCTGAAAAATAATGGATTACATGTAGGGAAGGGATAATGAAAAAGGAAAGGTGGATGGATTTACTTGTGCAAAACCTGCTCAGCTGGGTATTATCGTTGCTCATTTTTTGGCCAGATTTTAGTCTGGTGCCAGCATTTGGGCCAAATCAGATGGGCAGTCCATAACTCTGAGAGATTTGGAGCAAGAGGCTCCAGCACCGAGCTGTCTCCCAAAGGCAGTCAGCAGAAAGTGAATCAGCTGCTGTACTAACAGAAATGAGCAAGAATAGAAAGTAGATTTCCAGTCTTCCTGCTTTACAGCAGTTTTGTTTTCTCTTGCAATGGCAGCGGTGATTACCTTATCTGTGCACACCAGCCAACCACACAATCCAGGAAAAGCCATCATCCAAGAAATACCCATTTAATAAGTCTTGGCATGGTGAGCATGGACTCAGGAAGGCAGGATGGCTCAAAGAATATCTTTCTTCAGACAGGCTCTGCATGACAAACACAAACCTGCAGATACGAAGGAAATGAAATTTCCACGAAGGGAACATCTAGGAGGACATCTACCCTCTTTGGGAGAGCTTTGCAAAAGCCCTGGTTCCTGCAGTAGGTGGAAGTTGCTTTCTAGTCATTGGCATTGGATAAACATGAATTTTAAATTTTAAACATGAATTTTCTTCAACCCAGAACCCCGTAGTTGTGCACATTTTTGAGTGGAGACTCAGTAGATGGGTATGTGAGCTGCGTCCTCCCTCCCATGTCACAGCTGGGCAGCATCTTTCCCCACAGAACCTGGATCTGCTTCACACATTTGGTGACTGCAGTACCAGGGGACCTAGAAAAGCTTGGCCAAATGGAGATAGAGAGATTATATGATTGCTCTGTATAAATACATCAGGAGGTTAATCACCAGTGGAGGGAAAGAGCTATTAAATTAGAAGAATATGTTGGCAGAAGAGCAAATGCTTATGAACTGTCTGACCATGAATAAATTTAAGCTGGAAATTGGACAGAGTATTCTTCTCATTAAGGAAGTGGGTATCCAAAACAATCCCAAAAAGGGATGACAGAGAGAAAAATCCCAAGAAAGGGTTTGATTCACTAAGCAGCGGACTACCTAAAATGAAAGCTGGCAGCTGGAGTGGACCAGACCCAGAAGCACACAGGGTCCCTCCCCTTGCTAAGCTCTTGATGGCAGCTTGAAGGGAAAACCAAATACATAATGCTCCTAACTTTTTTATCTTGATCTAAACCATACCAGACCTAAAACACACAGAAAGGGACTTGCATCTCAGAAAGGAAAGGGGAGAAGCACTGTTGCTGCCTGAGGATGTGCTGGACCTCTTCCTCCAGCTGGCTGGAGCACAGCACACATTAGGCAATTGGACCCCGCTGTAAAACATCCTAGAACAAGCACTTTGATTCCTGATGACTCTGTTTTACAACTGACTACCTGTCCATTGGGTTATAATGCTTGTAATTCATGAAGTGATGTTATCATATCATTGAAGTAGTCATTTTTCCTTCTATCTCATTACTATTACTCTTAGAAGGACGTCACGTTTCTGTTAGTTATTACTTGCATTGCAGTGGCATCTAGATGTCCCCAGTATTTCAGGGCTCAGTGTGCTGAGCTCTACACAAAGACATGAGTGACAATTCTTTCCCTCTTCCCCCAAAATATGTAAAGCTTATAGGACTGTCCATCCATTACATTGCACCAGTTAAAGTCCTATCGCTGCAAGCAGCTGTAAAAGTAGAAATACATTTCTCTTTCATTGTGGTGCAGCCAAGCAGTCACCTGTGCTCCTACAGTGAAGTGCTGTACCTGACTCCCACCCTCAAAGCTGACAGTTTGAGACAAAATTGTCAACAAATACTCAAACGCTGAGACAAAGGGGTGAAGGTACCACTGGAAAGGAGATTCTCTGGTGGCTTGTGTCTCACAGAGTGGCCTTCATTCCTGCAGTATGGGTGGGGACTGTCTTTTTCCCATCTGGTAATGTTATATCCCACCTTGCCCTGGAGAAAATGACTGTATAAGGTTCAGCAGAGACCTGACCCCAGCAGAGTGTGTGTGAAGCCTTTAAAGCATCCACATGATCCCAGCTTGCCACCTGCTACCCGCCATCAGCTCCAGCAGCTTTCTTTCCACATTACTGTGGAGGTGAGCTTTAAATCAGAGCTGCCACTTCACTGTATTTTTACCAGCAGTGATCACCCCAGGGCCCACTGTCAGTGGCCACCAGCTGCCTAAAGAGAGCATCTTCAAGTAACAGTGCCTGAGACCGAAAAAAAACCCTGCAGATTTCTTGGGTGAAAAAAACTTAATGCAGCTCGTCAGGGAGACAGATGGCAGCCCCCTCCTGACGGCACTGTGGGGGCCAAGGTTGCTCAATTCCCTCTCACTGCACTTTGATGTATTCCAGCAGCTGGATGAAATTAATTCCAATAAATTAAACCTCTTGCAGGGACAAGCGATCCAGATGAAAACTATAGCGCTTGGGGCAATTGGCCACTCGAAGCTCGGTGATCTCAGAGGCAGGGAAGCAGCACCCGTTCACTGTAAACCCACTTGTTCGGCTATAGCATAGGCATTCACTGAGGCAGCCAGAGAAATCCAGTCAGAAAAATCGGAGTGCTGGGTGCTGTCAGCAAAGGAAATAAAATCAGGATTCAAAGATCCTTCCCTATAGCTGCAGCAATGCCAGCCCATTGATTTACAGCAAGCAAAAATTAGCCCAGTGTGTCCAAGCACTCAGAGCCTGCCCTCCCTGAGCACCTTCAGGAGGCTCCTGGCCATAAATCCACCCAGCCCAAGGAGCCACTCCACAGCTCACTTCCACAGGAGGAATCACAGCTCAGCCTGTTTGAAAGACACAAGTCTGAGACCAAAACTTCATCTTTGCAAATTTAACTTCTCACCAACGTCTTTGCTGCAGTTATCCAGCTGGTTATGTCAGTTGTTCTCTGTTTTAGGGCCACTCAAATGAAAATGACACTGTGCATGCGGCTTGGGGGGCTGAATGACGAAGGAAGAGCATCTGGAGCAGGTACCCATGTGCTGCCACTTCTGCGCTGTCAGCACTAATCTCTTCTCAGCTATGCAGCAGACAAACATCACACTCAGCAGGGATACTGCAGGACGCTTTTCTTCCTAAAATTTAGGAGTAGAAGACTTTCAAGGAGCCTGTGCCCACTAATTTAAAAACTTGGTTTTGCAGACATTATAGTAACGTGCTCAAAGATATGAAAAATTCAAAAATAAGAAAAAAGATTTGTTTTTTTTTTTTTTGTGTGAGTACTACTTAAAATAAGTCTGCATCCTTAAATGTCCTTTAATTTTTCCTCCTTAATATGTTTATCCTCTGCTGCATGAAGTACCTCAAATGGAAAATAAATTCCTTTTTCACACTGAAAACACTAACATAAGCTAGTGATAGAGAATGAAGAAGGAGTCAGGAAATTTGGGTGCCAGATTTCTTTTTGCCCTAGCTCTGCCTCGGTTTCCCTGGCTATTAACTGGGTGCCAAAACATAAGCACCCACTGGCATCATGTTCTCCTCCAGGTTATATGGTGCTCTAGGATTCGTGCTCTTATGCATGTTGTGCTCTAAGAGCAAGAAAGGCAACAAACCACTTGCAGCTAAAGGAGAACTTGTTACTCTTTCCTGTTCTTTTCCAGGAAAACTGAAACGAATAGTCAAATTATTTCTCTTTATGGCCTGCTTTACATGGAGGAGATTTCACCTCTTTCCTTTCCTGTTAGAACTAAGAAAGTATAACTGCTGGGAAAGCACAAGGGATGGGCCTCTCAGGAAATATCATGGCCAAATAAAGCAACATGCCACGGGGAAATTTAGCCTAGCTAAATGGAAGCAACTAAATAAAAGTGTATAGGCTATTTATATTATACTTTATCACCAGTAAATGTAGTGGGAATCATAAGCACAAACCTTTAAGAAGCATAGAATGAGATTTTCTGTATGTAAACATGGAGCAGCACCTGAACTCAAGAACCTGATAGGGTCTGAAGTCTATCCCAGCTTAATGTAGCCTAGACCCTATTTTGCTTTACACTGGAAAGAAAACAAAAAATCACAACCAAAAATCTTAGAGGCCAAGCCAGCAATGTATTTTAAAGGGTCACCATTTTAAGTTAAAGCCTCACTTTCATATATGGAGAGGAATGGCATGGATTTAATCATGTGCTTCTTTAACTCATTCACCTACTGATGGAGGATTTTACATACTGGCGTAAAATGGAAGTAACTCAAATGATCAGACGTGTCCCTCTGAAAATGACCATCCGAATGAGTGTCAGAACAGCCTAACTGGCTGGGAAATGAGGCCCCTGGACTCTGAAGGCTTGATTACAATCCATTTGAAGCTCTTCAGACTGATAACTGAAGAGCTGCTGGCTGGAGTGGGCTCCTGCTGTACCAAAGCAAACGACTGTCCTTGGTGTTGTGGTGTTACAGAGTGGCTGCAGACAGAGCGGAAGAAATATGAGTCAGAGAGATAGCCAAGATGACACGTAATGGGAAATAACCCTGCCCGATGATCCCCATTAGCAAATGAACGCGCAGAGAGCAGTGCATAGAGTGTGCCTTTGCAAACAGCCACAAATTACACAACTAATTGCAGTGCCAGACAGACAAGCTCTCTGCAGCACTTAGCCCTGTTCTGCAACTAGTCCCCTGCCCAGCAGGGAAGTGGCATGTAGCTGCAGGGGATCACGCGCTTATGTCCCAAGAGCAATGACACTGCAGGCAACAGTCTTCTTTTCCTTTTGAACCTTGTCTATCACATTGCAATTCCTCTCCAAAGAAGACTGGAAAAGGTGTACCAGCAAGCCCACTTCTGTCTTCTTGTGTTATTCCCTTTTGTCTTTTTCTGCTCCTCTTCTTTGTCCAAGGAGCCACTAGAACTGCACCACACCAGTAGCTCCCATTTTTTTGTTGTTTTTTGCTTTTTTTTTGCTTACTGTGGAATATGGGTTTAATGGGACATTGATACTGGTGGACAAATCTAATTTGGAGCCCTCCTCATCTCATCTCTCTTTAGGAGGAGTACCTCCCAGAAGCTATTTGACAGCACATATCCTCTGGAAACAAGCAACGCTGAGATATGTTAGGATGAAATCCAACTGTTTCACATCATTGATATTTTGAGGACCTGTGGGATCACCTGGTGTGTAGACATGGGCTGCACTTGACCCTAAATCTTAAAGTCCCTCAGACTTGCTAGTCCCTGAGACCTGTGATACAGCCAGGCTCTTTTAATGTTGTTGTTAGCACTTACTTGTGTAGGGAAATGAAAAAGAAACCAATTAATGCAGAGTAGTTAAGATCATTTCTTCATCCACCAAACACTATTTGTGTGACACACTTGCCCAGCAGAGTTCATAAGCCTTTTCTAATCCCCTGTAATTTGCAACTGCTCTCATTACCTTCTACAAACAACCCATCTTCTCAGGCACCTGCTAGGACCATGCTCAATAACTAACTCAGGCTGCAGCAATGAGACACAGGGAGAAGTTCAGTGGTAGACGTGTTACTTATCTTAGAAATTGTGACTTTGGAAAAAAGGTAGAGAATCACTTCTGTGCTGTGCAGGTGATGGAGCATGGGCTGGCCACAACACAAGGCTGTTGAGTCTGCATCCTTGGAGGTCTTCAAAACCCACCAGGGTCCTGGGCACCCTGCTCTGGGTGTCCCTGCTTGAGCAGGGGTAGGACCAGATGGACACCAGAGGGCCCTGCCAGCCTCAATCAGCCTGTGATTCTGTGATTCTGTGATTCTGTAGTGTACGTAGTCTGGCAGCAATGCCAATGTAACTCTTCCTCTGGCTCCACACTTTGCTACTAATAGCTCCAGTTAAGCTGAGGGTGGGGCGGAGCTGAGAAAGAAATTGAAATATTTGTTAAATTAATCACACATGAAATTGGGGGGATAGGAAGACACTGAGCAAGAAAAAAATGAAATCTGTAATTGCCTTTATTCCAATTAATTACTTCTGGGGTGCAGGGGTATAAGTAACCTTAATCTGCTCTCAACTTGCTGAATTAAGCAAAACAAATAATTCCCACTGAGAAAGAGATTCAGAAAGGGGAAGGAGGAGGAGGAGAAAGACGGAGGAGGGCAGAGAAAAAAAAAAAACAACAAACATTTTTAAGAAACAATTCACTATTTAAGAAAAAGGGCTCCCAGCCCTGGTGGGTGAATTGTTACCTTCAGGCACTGCAGGATCTCGCCTTTGAGCAGCTCCTACTCAATGGCAGGATCTGCAAGTATGCAACAGCAAATGCAGGGTTCTGTGGGTCTAGGGTGATCTTCCTGCCTCTTCTTGTGCTTTGCTACACAAATGTACCAAATCTCAAGGACAGAGTTCCAGGTGGGATTTAGGGCTACACAAACCACAGGTAATGAATGGGGTGCAGGGGGTGGACAGAAAGACAGAAGTACAGGTGGGAGGCATCCAGTAATCTTTAAAAAGAAACTATGAACAGGAAGCTTAAACCAGTTAAATATGTGATACAAGATTCCAGGATCTATCAATGAGATATAGGAAAAGAATTACAGCATTTATTAAATTCAGTAATTACAGTATATATTCCATTTAGTAGTAAACAAAATTTAAAAATAAATGGTTTAAGTATGAAACAAAAAATTGTGGTCAAGGATTTTAAACTGAAGACAAAGTCAAGATTCCTTGCTGTCTCCCAGTTCATCATTGACCTTGTGAACACTGCACAATGTAATTCACTTTACTGGTCTTTTTACTAATGTCCTATTCTCATAACTATATTATTTTGTCATACCTACCAGAAATATTACAACATTCAACTTACTGAAGCAATCACAGACAATTCAGTGCAAATTCTGCCTAAATAAAATCCTCAGGACTTAGCCACTTTGACAGCCCGACTGTGGCATTATAAGTCTGACATAAAAACTAAAATTATGTGGATATAACCCATATAAATGATGTAATAGCAGATGCATGGAAAATAAAAGTGTAAGAAGAAACAGAAAAATCTCTGGGCTGTTCTCCAAGAGAAGTCTCTGCGGATGAAGCTATTACAGGAAAATAGAATTAAATGTGACAAATACATACTTTAAAACATCAGGAAACTGGAAGAACAGAAATGTCAAAAAAATAACCGTGAGGTGAAAACAGAGAATTACTTAATGAAGCCACCTAAGCTTTGCTGCAAGTGTGTCCTTTTGGTTTGCCTGTGACTATTACAACACTGATGTCAATGTTTTCTTCCGTGACAGGAGTTACAGAAGACAGGCATGTGTGGAATGCCTCAGCCATCCCCAGGGCATGAGTCTGCCTTACTTCTTCCTTCTATTTTTTTGTAGACAAAGTGTGGATTAGTAACCTTGCATGCCTGAAACTGCCAAATTTAATCCACAGAGCCCTAAATCCATGCATATCGCACAGAGAGAAAGCATTACAAAACCTTTCTTCTTTAAATGAGTATGGTGATGTTTTCATTCCAGATGATTTATAGCAAGTAATTAAGGGGATCATTAGCAAAGACATGCACAAAAATCCTTAAGCCTCCCATGATCAGGCTGCCTCCTAGCGAGTAGAATTGACACATATCACCATGTTTAGCACATGTTGTTCAAGGCAAGCACCATTATTTCTTTCTAGGTGCAAAAGCCAAACATCAGCTGATCAGATCCGCTGTGTCTCCACCTTGCTTGAGCAATGAGTCTGTCCTTACAGTTCCATCAAGTACTTTCCTAGTTGCAACTTTTGGTAAACTGCATTTTCTCTGGTCCAGGGCAGTGTGATCAGTCACTTTCTTCTTACTGACACTTTGTGTGTGCAGAAGCAGCTGTTCCAGGTGGGGACAGTCTCCCAAAATTTTGTCCTATGCATAGCAAATAGGTGTTTCGACACCGTTTGGGCCTCCAGGCACTCCTGCAATACAAACAATAATAACCGAACCATTCACTGATGTGATAATACCAGTGTCTGCTGTGTTTGCTTTAAACTAGATAATGATGGCCCTGTTCTGGATGAGTGAGAAAGGAATGAGCAGCCACACTAGCTTTATCCGGCAGCAATACTACTTTGTGTCCTCACGTCATGCTTTCATGAAGGAGCCAGAAAATAATAATCTGACTCCAGACCTGCTGAAGTTATGAAACCAAACCAACCAACCAAATAAATAAAAAAGAAACCAACCTACCATTAATTCTGGTAGTTTCATCACAGTGGTTGAATTTGGGAGCAGCCACACCAGCGCCTTCCACCACCCTTTTGGCTGGTGGCAGTTGTGTCGTCACCAAGGCCACCAAGGAGACTGTGTTCAGGCCAGGTCAGGATACCCACAAGCTTGCTAAGCACAATCCTGACTGCAGCAAAGTGCCTGTTCAGGATTTGTCCCTCTCTTTGAGCCAGAGCTGCTGTTGTCTCTAACTCTGCTTTCATTACTGTCCTCTCCTCCAGACTTGGTGGGTCAGCTCAGTGCTGCTGCTCCAACCACCCTTTAGATCCCATGCTCTGCCCCAGCTCCAGCCCTGCCTCAGCTCCTTGTTTGGGTTTCTGTCTTGGCTTGCTTCACCTTTGGGAACCCCATATCTGGTTGCTGGAGCTGTAACAAGTCCCTGGTGTGGAGAAACAACCAGCCAGCATCCCTGAAGGAGATGGAGGGGGCTCCTGAAGACATTACCAGGCCAAATGAAGGAAGCATAAGGCTGAAGGTGAATGTTCACTTGTGCATTAATGCAACCCTTACAGCTCTGAGCCAAAGACATGTCAAATTAGGCAATCACTTTATCATCTAAAACTGAGAATCGGTGCCTGCAGAAACTCAGGTTAAGTTGCCCTGACCTCCTGAGCAAGTCCAACATGCAAAATACCAAGTATGTGCAATGGCAGAGGAGGAGAAGAGGGCTCAGCCCCATCTGGATGCGATGCTGTATCTCCAGCCCAACAGGCTGCTCAGGACAGTCATGGTGCTAATTTTGTGTGAAAGGAAACATGAAAATAAAGTCCTAAAATGCCAAAAGTAGAGGTAATGCAGTGACTCAGCCAACAGGTCCAGTTCCCTGCCTTGCTCTGCTCCACCACAAAATGTGCTCCAGGTCTGCTTGGCTCTCAGCAGAGAACCAACCCGACTGATGTCAGAGCTCCTCGAGTGGCGACAGACTTGCACGTGCTGGGCTCTTTTGGGCCAGAGCCTGTTCAGTCATCACCTTGCAATGCTGACTTCTCAGGTACAGTAAGACTTCGATTCTCATCTTGTCTTTGGCCTTCCATCCCTTTTTAAATAAAACTGTTACCTCCTTCATATAAGGACAATGTCTGTACATTGGGATATCACTTATCCCAAACTTTGTTACTGGAATATTCTGTTCTGCTCAGATGGAATCAAGAAAAAAAAAGAAAAAAAAAAAACACAAAATCTGATTTCAGTACAGAATACTAATGCAAATAATGCCAGCAGTGAACAAAGCACCGGTGAGTAATGCTAATGAAAAAAATAAAATCAAATCCAAGCTTACAGGTTTTTTATGGTCTTTTTCTTACTATTGTAGGATAATTGTTGCTGTTCTAATTTACTTCTACCCTGGTTTTTGTTTTTCTTTAATTGCATGAGCTTCTTTTATTCTTGGTAATTTAAGATTCAAAAACTAGTTTAGGTAAATGGAACAAATTGTCTCAGTTCCCAGTCCTGTTCTTTATAAATATTTGCCTGTGCCACAAAATCAGCTCACATTTTGACAGAACTGTTGGGCAGGACTGTTAGGAGAACAGAGCCTCAGATGTGAAAGAAAGTGTGTGGAGCATGTGGCAAAGGGAAAACTCCTCAATACTGACTGGCACAATGCTTAGCCATTTCAGAAACAAAACCTCGAATTGATACTGAATTCACACGTATTTAATACTCAAGCAGTTGGGCAGCAAGCAGCCATTCTGTTCAGTTTGGATGGCCACACTCCAAAACTGCAGCAGCCAGGTCTGACTGATGGGCTTAGTACAGAGGTAAGGAGAAGTGAAAGGTTTGAACCAAGCCAAAATGCATTCATTTCTTAACTCGGGCAAAACTCCCATTCACTTCTACTGCAACCCATCTGGAAAAGTCCATATTGTCCTCACCCAGGGTTTTGCCTGGGTAAAGAGTGCAGGTTTTCACCCTGCAAGCCTGAGCTCCCAAATTCCTGAGGGAGGAATTAATGCCAAGCAGTTTTTAATGATTAACTCCTACAGTCGATTGACATGTTCCATCCCCATAATTAAGGAGCTATAGTTGTATGGCTAATGAGTGCTTTAGCATGAGTTAGTTGCATATCTTCTCATCAATGAAATGATCTATTGAAATGCCTGTGATGCAGTGAATAATTTGTCTTCACTTTGAAATGGAAAACTCTGAGGTGTGAAACAGTTTAAGAAATTCACAGCCACTGTCAATATTCCTAATTCAGCCACTTGGCATCCTTGGTGTTCTTCCAGCTCCCCATTTTGTCCTTCAGAACTGAATATATTTCAGCAACTATCAGGCTTCGCATATCGAGGTGAAGAAGAAAGAAGAAAAGAGCTGATGTTACATTATTAATGTCACTTCATTCCTATTACTGTTGTTCTACTCTTCAGTCTGAAAAAACAGTTCAGACAAGTTCAGAGCAAACCCTTTAAAAACCAGCCTCAGCTGTGCGTCAGTCTTTGGGAGAAAAATGAATTTATTTCCGGTGTGATCTTCCTTAGCTGTCATATTACTTCTTCATAATATCATTTAGAAGCATTAAAAGATCATTCGAATGATCTCTGGTCAGAGGTATATTTGAAGTGACCACACAGAGCATATATTTTTCTTAAAGAAAATAACCTGGAAATGAAGGAAGAATACCTTCTGGTGAACATCTCATGGTGAAAAATAGCAAGGAAATTTAGGCACTTTTCTGTAAAAGGCAGCAGTGTTTATGTTTGTTGTTTACCAAAGGCTATTTAAATACATCGTGTAATCAGATTTGTCTGAGCACATTTGAGCCCAGGAGTTGCTTGCAGACTGACCATTTATTTTGGGTATTCAAGCTCTGCCTTTAGTCACCTGAGATACATGACACTGATTCCTTTCCTAATTGGGAAAATGAACCTCTTTTTAGTCAAAACAGGATTGGTTTTGTCACCAGTGTGACCTAGAGCTGTGATTAAACAGCTCCTGGCTGTCACCTCGGGCTGTGGTCTTTCTCCACATAGAAAAGTCCCATTTCACAGCCAGCTGTGGAAAGAGTACTGCCCAAGCCAGAGCAGGCCCCTGCAGTCTCCTAAACCCAGCTGAAGGTGTACTCCAAAAGCCTGCCTGGAGTCCACCAAAAAGCCAGTGATTGGATTTGGATCCCTGTACAGACAACTCAGACGTGAAATCAGGCTGGTGCTGACATACCTGCCATTCATGAGTTCAGCTCGGTGCTGGCTGGGGTTTCTGAACCAAAATCGAGCCCATCTCCAACAAAGGCACCCAAGCAGCTGAGGGCTGTCAGAGCCCAAACTGTAGCAAATTCTGTACAAAACTATATTGGCAAAATAGCCAAGCCAACATTCAACCCCCTTGATTCATGACAGAAGATACACATGGCAAATGGCTTCATCTTTTTTTAAGATAGAGAAGGGAGTGCGGCTGAACCATAGCGACTTCTGACCTGAAATGGCAGTCAGAAAAAAAAAAAAAAAAAAAAAAAGGAAAAAGGGAAGTTTCATCCAAAAGTTTCATCTGTTGCAAGCAGCAGAACAGGCTGTTGCCTGCAGGATCTGAGGATGTGGTTGGTCTTGACCAGAGTCAACACTGAAGCCAGAGAACAAGTCGCAAAAAAGCTTCAGGCCTGTCATCATGAGGGGAGCCTTTGGAGGCACAGGGCCTGGCCTCAGTAATCCCTTGGGACATCTGCTTGGGGGACACCACTAACACCTGTGTCAGTCTCTTTCCCCTCTCTTTGACTCCTTGGGAAGGTTAGGGCCTTTCCTGGTTCTGGTTTAATAACTCAAGAAACAACCCCATCAAAGTGTTTAACTCAATGCTTTTAATCGCTCCGAGGCTGCAGGATTTTCTGGCCCATCAAAGTATGAGAAAAGGGAAAAGAAGCATGTGACTGTCTTTTGACTAGCATATGCAGCAGTCTGGGACAGATGTCTCAACCAAAAGGTCAACCAGCGATATTTCTTTCACTTCACTAAAAGGCATGTCGCTAACCATGGCATCCCCAACTGGGAAATGTCACAAGCCACGCGGCCGAGGGCTGTGCTGCTAGGTAGGGCACAATCTGTAATAACAGCCATGTTGCAGAAATAAAAAAACGAGGGGGAAATAAACCATACTTTTATTCTCCGGTGGCTGCCCGGAGCCTGTGGTTTCAGCCAGGAGCTGCTCGCAATGGGGGCGGCAGCTGGCAGCTCCGGCTTTCCGACCCAGCCTCCGCAGATGGCTCGCTGCACAGACCTCCGCGCTGCTCGGGCTTTCTGCACCTGCCATTTCTCTTCACATCTCGGATTTTCATTTTATTCGGTGCTCGTGCTTCCTGCTGCTAAAGCCTTGCACTCTGCTCGTTCTCATCAGGATGCCCTGCCACAGCAGAGAGGTATCGGGGTTCCTGGTTCAATAAGATGGAGAAATTGAAGTGTGGAAATTAAATTACCAGTCCACAGTCTCAGCCCTCTCTGAATCAAAGCAATATCTTTTTGAGTTGTAGAGCTATCCTCTCACTGCAAGATCATTTCTTTCCACCTAGTCCAGAGATGATAATATCTCTGTAACTAATCCCTGTGGTTGTTGTGAGAACCCGCCATCCATTGTGTTGAAAATATAAAGCTGTATAACAATATTACTGATTAAAGATGAAGATAAAGTCATAGGGCAGGTGGAAAATGACAGTTATTCCTCTTAATTTTCAGGTTTTCATCTGTGGTAACATGAAATCTCTCCTGGAGCCTTGGCCCACACTCTATTATTGCTACAGTGCTTTTCCAGAGGAGATATGCAGACACTGCTCAAGGAATCATAGAATCATTGGATGAAGGGACCTTAAAGACCACCCAGTTCCAACCCCCTGCCATGGGCAGGGACACCTCCCACTAGATCAGGTTGCCCAAAGCCCCATCCAGCCTGGCCTTGAACACTTCCAGTGATGGGGCATCCACAGCTTCTCTGGGCAACCTTTTTCAGTGCCTCGCCACCCTCAGAGTACAGAATTTCTTTCTTATATCTCATCTAAATCAACCATTTTTTAATTTGAAACTATTAAAAGGCAAAGCTTTGTTTTGAGCAAGCTATGGACCATCATGATGAGGCAGGAAAAATGTTGAGAGAAGAGAAATGCATATGACCAGGTGGAAGGGATGGTGTGAGGGTGTTCTACTGCTTTGAAGTAATTCGAAAACGATGTTTCTGTAGTTAAGAAAACCTAAGTTTTCATGCCTATTCCTTCTGTGTCCCTCAAGGGTTAAGCCACTAGCGCAGCTCCTGCAGATGGGACTGAATACCAGGGAGTTTGTGTAAGCCTCTGGGGACCTGAGAAATTGGAGGCAAACGGTTTCAAAACCAAGGAGAGCTGGGCTGCATTGAAAGGAAGGGATGAGGGAAGAGGTTGGAGCTTTGGTTGGCAGTTTTTAGATCCCAAACTAGACGTGACCTAGGCTTTATCCAGATGCAGCTGGCTCAATAGTACAGAGGACCAAGCACCTGGGCCTGTTTCCAGCAGCCTTCTGTCCCTGTGGCCAGGGAGGGGGGCCAGTTCTTAGCACAAGATGTTGAGAAAATCAGGCAGCTTTGTGTACAGACAGCTAAAAGCAAATGTGTAGGTTCTGCAGCATTAATGTAAATTTATTATTGTAGCCAAATGGTGCAAAAAGTGGTCTTTCAGGCAGACAGATGGTGTTAAACTTGGCCCAGAGTCCAGGACAGAGGTTTCTCTTGTTTAAATCACAGGTTTTGCTGGCATAAGTATGTTGTTTGAGAGTATGAAGAATTCATACCACTAAACAGCATAGCTATATATAGAAAGTCCTTTAATTACAGGAATAATAAGCTATTTTTTATTTTCTTTTATTTTTTAGCCCCTTAATTCCCAAGTATTTTATCACAGCTAAGTGCTTTCCTAGAATAAGGAAGTATGCAGGGACCTTGTATGCACCAGAGGAAGTCTGCAAGTAGTGTTAAACCATGGAGACATACCAGCAAATCCTCTTAGCGGAGACAAATTTTATAATGGCAGAGGAGATATATATCTAAATGGCCTACTCACAATACCAAACTCCTTCTAATGCATACAAAACTACTGTTTATTTTGTTATTCTAATAAGCACTAACTTGTGATAAAATGCTGGAGAAGTATTAGATTTGAAATTATTAAACTTTGACCTCTAGTTACTCAGCCACTTAAGATACCAAATCTTCCCAGAGATCCTAATTAGAAAAAAAAAAAAAAAAAAGACAGCAACAAATGAGGCACCAAAATGAGTTAGGTTCCAAATAGTTTCGGCATGGATGAGATGCTGTCTTTCATCAGTTTTGGAAACCTCCCTTCTCCAATTAGAGAATACAGCTGCTCAAATAGTGTCAGGTCTGTTCAGCAAGGAGCAGGCACAATGTGCAAGCACTTGGAGCATCAATAGGGACCATTGTTCAGGAAATACTGCCATTGAAATATTGTAAATGCTCATGGAATTAACTTACCATTCATCTTCCACTGTCACACTGTTTATTTTACTGTGCTGTTTGAATGAACGTGCAGCCTCTCGTGTTCCTGTAGGTCCTGTATCACCTAACAAATGTCTGATTGTTTGTACTCGCTGCTCTTCCCTTCCTCCCTGCTGAGCTTCCAGCAAGGATTTGGGCATGAACGAACCCCCTCCCAAACTGTAATTTCCCTGCCTAGTATGCTATATAACGCTTATTCCTTCTGTATATTATTCCATGCAAAGCCTTTTATGTCACTGCTCTCCTTGGGGGACAAAAGACACTTGTTCGGTTACAGAGGAGAATCAAAAGACCATATTCTTTCAGGTAATGGCATGCTTCCATTGATCAGTTTTCTCCTGTGAACACTGTGTACTCCAGTTCTTGCTACAAAAGAGAATAAGATGTCAGATCCCAGAAGAAGTTAATCACACTTGACTAGCTACAGTGTGTCCTGAATTATGAGTATCATGAAACAACACAAGTTGCTGAAACCAATATTCTTTGATCACTTCATTTCTTTTATAGCCTCAACCTTCCTGTTTTCCTGCAGCGTCCTTGCAGATTTAAAGCAGTTTTATCTATAATGAACAGAGCATCATGCTCTTATTGACAGTAAACATGCATCTCTCTTTTAATTAATCTGAACACGGTAGGATTTACAGTCCAGAATGGCAGCTACCACAAAGGATGTTGCGCATGTGTGAGGGTGAGTGTGTGTGTATGTGATACAGAGCAGGGGGAGGGCGGGCAGATAATTCTGAACTGAGCTGCTGTGACTCCCACCTCTAATGCTGCAGCTTTTTAAAATCCTCCTGTTTTCATGGGACCTACATCAAATCCCATTATACGGACAGGAAGCTTACAATGGGCTTCAGTGGGAGGTGGATTAGATCCAGGCCACTAAACAGTGTTGATGAACAATCTATATGGTTGCATCTATCTCTTACTCATTTTCTGGTATTTGCTAAAAATAGGGAAGGCACAATTGATACGGGCAGTGGAGTGTGTCTCTGCTGTGACCTGCTGTGGCTAGGACAGCACAGATCCTTTCTGATCCTACCTTCCCAGAGGCACGCTATCACAGAGCCACAGAGGAGGGCACCCCTGGAGGTCTGTAGTCCACCCTCCTACCCAGATAAGGGCCAGAGGTAGAGCAGGTTGCTCAGGGCTGTGTCCAGTTGAGACTGCAAAATCTACATGGATGAAGATTTACAACTTCTCTGTGCCCCTTTTTTAACACGACTGCCCTTGGGATATACTTTTTTTTCCAGGTATCAAGGAATCCTTATATCCTTGTATCAATTTCCCATGTCCCAATTTGTGTCCATTGCCTCCCTGTTCAGCCCCGAGAGGAACCTGGCTATTTCTTTTGCACCCCCTCTTATTATCCAGCTGTAAGCAGCACTAAGATCACCCTAACCCTCTTCCGAGTCGAAGAAGACCAGATCTCTCAGGCTCTCCTCCTACAACATGTGCTCCAGCCCCTGACCATCTCAGAGACCCATCAGGAGACTCGTGGTGGTTCATTAATGTCTTTCTTGCAGTGGGAAGCCCAAAACTTGTCACACTGCTCCAGATGCAGTCCTACAGATGCTAAACAAAGGGAGAACAAGAGGACAATAACTTCCCTCCTACTAGCTACTTTTTTTTTTTTTTTTTGGGGGGGGTAGTGTTTGTAATATGGCCCATTATTGTTGCTGCTGGTGCAGTGCCTCTTCTGGTCCAATTGCAAGAATTTGTATGACCATTTGCTGAATTTCCTAAGTACCTGCCAGCTCACATCTCCTGCCTATCCTGGTCTCTCTGAAGAGCGGTCCTGCCCACCAGGATGTCAACTGCTTGCCCACAGACTTACTGAGAGTGCACCCAATCCCATCATCTTCATCATTAATAAAGACATTAAGCAGTATTGGCCCCAATATCAATCCCTGAGATATACCACTAGCTGCCAGTTACTCCAGGCCATGGACCACTAACAAGCTAATTTTCCACCCCCTTGTCATCCAGTCTGTATCTCATCCCTTTGGCAATTTTAGTGATAATGTGATAATGGGTAACACAGGGAAAACTGCTGTCTGCAAAGATGTATGGGAGAAAATGATGAATGGGCTAGAAAAGCACAGAAAGGGAATTTGCTTTATTTATGATCCTAGATTCCCTTCTGCTAGACCCATCTACTGGATAGTGGTGTTCCCTTCAAAGCTTACTAGGAAGCTAAAGTATTATTTCAGGAAAATGGATATGAACCTTGAACTTACTTCTTCTATTCTGGAAAACCTTCTGAGACTAATTCCAAGCAGATTAGAAGAGAAGCATGAGTCCTGTGTGTTTCTCAACTGATGAGTCTCAACAAATCTGGCACGTACATGTTAGTATCTAATGCCTGTAACAGGCAACGCTTGAACCCTCCTAGGGAGGACTTTGTGCCATCTTGTCTGCCTGGTATTGCTGCAAGGGCAGCTAAGCAAATGGAAATAGGCACAACAAGGCAGGGCTCATCATGCTGAAGGAAAGTGAGATTAGCAGACGCATTCAGAGCCTGCCTCCCCTCCCTAACCCATGCTCTGCACACACTGAATGGTTGTCTGAAGAATGATCCCCAAGGAGCTCTTGCAGGAAAATGATGCAGATGGAAAATCATGTCTCCTGTTTGCGACTAAAACTGATCTAAAAGACAGCACGAAGGTGGTGCCTTGCTTTCAGGGTCTTTGGCTCTGATCCCAGGGCCTCAGTTATGATTCTGAGACAGTTTACCACGCCAGGACTTACAGGCCACCTGCAATGGGGCTAGAAGCCTTGTGTAGCAAGAGCTATGGAATTTAAGATACAGAAGCTCATGGCTGTCCTGTGGTTATAGCTGTGGTGCAGCTGGATGTCAGGGCTATGTATGAATGCAAACCCAGTACACTTTGGCATTAGTTCCCTGTGCGGTCCCAGAGCTCCCTGCTGGTCTCTGCAGAGTGACACAAGGGATTGCACAAAGTTGTGCCAGGGGAGGTTCAGGTTGGAAATGAGAAGACTTCTTCTCAGAAAGAGCAGTCAGGCATTGGGACGGGTTGCCCAGGGAGGTGGTGGTGTCACCGTCCCTGGGGGTGTTCAAGGAAAGGTTGGATGTGGTGCTTAGGGACATGGTCTAGTGTGTGACATTCATGGTAGGGGGATGGTTGGACCAGGTGATCTTGAAGGTCTTTCCCAACCTTAATGATTCTGTGATTCTATGAAGACGAGGTGGTTGCCTGAGCTCCCAAGCCACCTTCACAGCTAAGCCTTGACCTAACCTCTGCAAGAGCTCTCTCTACGGAAGTTTGGGGAAATCCCAGAGATTCCCGCAGGGGGCTCCTGCTGTGTCTCGACTGTTTTAGGCGCTGTTTGTGCTAGCACCTAGGATGGAGAACCTGGCTGTGCCAGGGACTCCCATAGGCAGTCACTGCTAAAGCATTGACCAACCTGTACAGTGATGTGATACTCCTAAATAGTCAGTAGAAACTGTTCCTGCAGATACAAAAACAGTCGTGTAGGACAGCCTTTTGTGCATAGCTAAGATAGCTAGGAGGTGTTCTGTTTATAGTTTAAAATGATCTGTAGCAATTGTTCATGCAGGTGCCGGAGTGGTCATGTAGGACCCAGGAACTGAGCAGGGTGGCAATTTGGTTCAGGAGTCGCACCTGGTCCAGCAGAAGACACTGGGAAAGGACCCTTGTAATAGGGACTCCCATTGCCATGTGGATAGGGACCAAATTTTCTGTTCAAGGGACTTAATTTCCCACACGAGCAGTACCCTATGCCAAGACCCCACTAAATGAGGGATTTTCTTTTAAAGAAACAACTAACATCCAAGAGACAACAGATGTTGCACATTTGTTGTGCAGATGTACAAGATCTGAAGCCTTAGATCTCTCTAGTTATCTCCATCAAGACCTATAAATTTGAACACAAATTCTGCGTGGAAAAAATGATTAAAAAAAAATCCTGCCAACATGCAATGCTGTTTTTGGGAGCTGTAGCTGCTCCCTCATGTAGGGCAGGGGAAAGCTATTCATTCAGCAGCATGTGGTGCATGTCCCCATGCAAGACCCTTTCCAGGATTCCCTCTCCACCACCAGGACCAGTGGTACCAGCATGTGGGCACCCCCACGGGGCTTGAGTTGTTCTGCCAGGCTGCTCCCAGCTCTGCTGGTCCCACTCCCCTACTTTTCTTCTATCTCAGCCTGAAAACAACATTAAAGAGCCTGGATCAAAACGCAGCAACACCTAATTCCAGTAGGTTCAAACACCACTATCTAAGAATTTTGTATTCTCTAGCCAAACATGCACTCCAATTATGCAGGCTTATCGCTGCTATCATGAGTGCATTTTTACTCTTATAGTAAATGCACAGCAATTGTGCTTTTATTGTTTATGTTTTAATAATGGATTGCCACCCAGAAAAAAAAAAGAGAAACACTGCTGTAGGCAACTGGGAATCTGTCCAGGGCTACCCTCCTGTGTGTTCTTGATGTGGGATTTGAGAGGCTCATGGTTGTTTGTCTCAGTTCAAATCTAGTAAAGAAAGTTATTCTGTATTTGCATTAGCATGAAGGAGCATATTCTGCTAAATTCCCCCCTTCTCCCTCAAGTGTTTTGTCTCATTGCATGTGGTGGAATCAGATTCCCAGAGGAAGTGTTCTTGGCTAAAAACTGCACTGACTACCCCACCAGTTAAAAACACTGTGCAGTTTCGAATACTACTCTCATTTTTAAAACCAAATTCTGAATCATACTGTATAAATACCCAATTCTGAAAGAACAACCTCAGAACAATGTTTTCCATTAACAGTGCATTGCAGCACAGTCCAACTAATATCACCTACCAAAAGACTGAACTTTAAGAGTGATGCAAAAAATTTTGGCTTTACCATGCCTCTAATTTTAAAAAGGACTCAGTCTATTCCATCCTGCCCAAAAATGATTCAATATGCTCCATGTTAAATATTATTCTATCCAGTGAAGGAGGGAATTAAGTATATAAAGTACATATATATGCATATGTAAATGTACATGTATCTGGTTAGTATGCTACATTTATTACTCATGTACCAGGGCCTGGATTCACAACACAGAGCAAACACAGAACTGGAAGCTTTTAACATCAAGAGCTTCAGATCTAAGAGGAGGAAGACGTAGATGCAGATGCAGTGCCAGTGGCAGCTGGGGGTACTCAGGATAGGTAGCACAGGAGAGGATAGGGTCAGATCAATAGGACAGGGTAGGGTAGGATAGGACAGGACAGAACAGGTAGACAGTCTGTTCCCTTATCCTATAACCAAGAGTGTCCACCACTGTGGAAAGGTTAACAGGGATGTGGTTTGGCAGTGCAGGGTGGTAGGAAGAGGTTGCATCTCAAGGTTCCTGCATCCTCTGTGACTTTCCCACCTTTTAATTCCACTCTGAATATTGTAAAATGTCACTGTCTAGCTCATTTGATAGCTTCCATTAAAGAAAGTCAAAGTACTTTATAAAGAAAGTCAGTGTTATTGTGTCCATTAATGGATAGGGAACCAGGACAAAAAGTGATTTGTCCATGGCCACACAGTTGGACAGTGGCTTTCAGAACCTGCAGGCAAGGGCTCATACACAAGGGAACACAGATATTAAAAAAAAAAAAACAACAACAAAACAGCAAAACTACCACCCACGAAAACCCCTAGCAACACCTTTCTAATTAGGGAATTTCCCTGAAGAATCTTCCAGGCAGATGGGAAAAGTACTAAAACATCTCTCCTAGGACCCATCATGCAACAGGTGGGATTAAAAAAACATGTTTTAATGTCACGCAACCAATGTCACTTAGATTTCACTGTCAAATACCTTCACAGTTTTTCAAAATGGCATTTAAACAACTTGGTCGCTGATTTGTAAATGTGATTTCATTTTTACTTCCAATACAAATCTCTGATTTAAGAGATAGGATAGGTTAGGACAGGTCCATGCTAAAATCTTAGCGGTGAACAGATCTGTTGTGTCTAAAGGATCTGCTCCTACCCTGACTCAAACACCTTGCCAGGCTTGCTTGGGTCTCGCCCTAGATTTCTTTCAGATGATTCTTGCCGATGAAAAGATAACTCAGACTGATCACACTACAATAAAAGACATGTTCAATGTTTCCGTCCCAGGCTTGTCTTATAAATTGATCTGGCAAATAAGCTCATTGCCATAATTCCCCCTGAATGGGATAGTTCCTGCCTCTGCTAACTGTAGGCACTGTAGCTCTGTGTCTTATTTCAGAAGCACACAAGAAACATCCAAGAAACAAAAACATAGTGACGGTAATTCTCTTTTCTTTGAGAAGAGTCTTTCCATTGCCCTCCCTGGACTTACACCTGATTTACAATGCTTTGGGAAGAGAATGAGCACAGACACCACCTGAAGCAAGAGGAGGAACTGAACCTTTTCAGAGGTCGAAAGTGAGACAAAAAAATATGGCAGTGCTGCATACACGTGTAAGCAATACAACAGCATTTTACAAGGCCTGAAGGTGGACAGCGTTATTCCCAGCGCTCCAGTGATACCGCTGTACTATCCCATTCCTCAGCTGAACATGCCTTCTGCTTGTTCACGAGTAGCTGTGCAGTACAAGGCGCGTGATGGGAAAGCCACAACTTTCCCCTCCGACGTGGTTCTGCCCTGTGATGGCAGAGAGCAAGGTCCTGTTCCTGGATGAGGCCTGTGCTCATTGCTGTGGTGCAGAGGTCAAAGGGGCTGCCTGACCTCTTTGCCCTTCCTGTAATGGAGAAGAGGGAACAAGGTTCTTCTGAAGACATTTGGGACATCCACCCCATTTGGGTTCTGGAGTATCAAGCTGTTGCTCCCACAAAGATAGGTAGGAGAGTCTTGCTAAGGTCTTGAAGAAGTTCCAGAAGGCTTCCAGTGACCAGCAGGACCATGCTGCTTCCTTTTCTTGGGCCTGGGTTTGCTCCTGGGGGACAAATTTGTGCTGAGGACATAGCCTGAGCTAAATGTCATCTTTCCAGGCCACTCTCGGAAAACTGCCTGTTTTCAAATTACAAACCCTTCTCTTCATTTGCCTTCTGCCCTAGCAGACCATCTGTTTCCTACCACTCTAGCAGGCTGATTTATGGCCCTGAGGTGGCACAGAAAGGGGGGAGATGGCCTTAGTTCACATGTACAAGGGTAATGTCAGAGCCCAAGTCTATGGCAGGGGCAAACTAGCTTTTCTAGCTGAGTTCATTTGCACAAAGGGCAGAAGGCTGCAGGCGCAAACGTTTGGGGACAGTTGAGCAGCAAATCCCACAGGAGATCCCAGGACAGGATGAGCCTGGAGACTTCATGGACAGTGTGCTTCGCAGGGGGCATGGCATGAGTGGGGTGAAAGGCAGCGAGCCTCCGAGTGAGCCTCGCAGCAGTGCACAGGGTTTGACTGGTGTACAGCATGAGCATGAAGCCTTTGGGCTGTGGGGTCAGAGCTGCGTGGATGTAACACCCAGCGTGTCAAACCCCAGTCACATTCAAAAAATAGGTTAAGGACAGGAAAGAACAAGGTGGTAAAAATGCTTTGTTCGCTTTGACACCCAACCAGATTAACCTGTTTCTGATGAAAACCAAAACGTAGCCGAGACGTGTTGGATGAAATCTGGAGCTCCATCACCTCTTTTCCTCATTTTTTTATTACATGTTCATGAACTAACTGCAATGCAAACCTCTGATCTTGGCATTTAAAACATCTCGGGCTCAGCTTTAGGAGTAGGGGGAGATTGGAATGCACGATGTAACAACTAAATTAAGAAACTGCAAAGTGACAGAATGAAAGGAACTTGGAGCAAAAAGTGTTAAGAAACTAACACGTGGATGGAGATCTGCACAGCAAGTGCAGGACACGAAGAAAGGAAAACCTTTCCTTTGCTGTAGTGTCAACACTGTAGTTACGAACCTTTATTTTTAGAGTTTGTTGGTTTTAGTTCTTTCACAAAATTGCTCGAAGCCAAGGCAAACATTTTTACGTTTCTGGGCTTGATACTGCCCCTTTTAAAGTCATTTTCACAGGAGCAAGAGCTAGCCCCAGATCTGTGCGCACAAGGAACCTGAATGCTTCCTGGCACCCGCTTCTGTGCTCCCTTGTGCCAGGGCTGTATATGCCGAATGGAAACGTGCTCGGTTACAGCCTGGCCCATCACTCCCCAGCTGTGGGAACATTTTCTCAGTTCGCCTCGCTAACATGTGACTCAGGTAGGTGCACATGCAGATTTCACACACATACTTCTTTCATGTACGCACAAGTAGGTTCCTGCTTTGAAACACTGACTCCATAAAGCACTTGCTGGCAAACAGCGAAGCACTCATTTTATTTTTAAACACTGTGATGTGCATAAAAACCTGCAGAGCTTCAGACTAGGAAAAGGGAAACAATGCTTTCATAGTTTTGAAAATAAGCCATAATGCAACCTCCAGATTATGGAGATCTTCAGGCATTCTAAACGTCTTCATTACCCCGCCAGCGTCAGTGAGAAATGATTGCTGGCTGCTGGCTTTAAAGCCAACAGGCTCCCTCAATGCTGAGGAAGGGGTGGATTGATCAGAAGGGGCTAGGCAAGGGGTTGCCAGCCCCCACTAGCTATGACTTTTGCAAGGCATGACACCAGTCAAGTGAGAGGTGCCTCCTTTGTGCGATGGGGACATCTGGACCAGGGCTGGAGTGCCCTGCTGCATCCTAGTACGCACAGGAGGTGCTGCCGTGGAGGAACATATAGGGTTAGTTTAGGCACGTTCCTCAGAAAGACTTCCTTAAACTTGGCTGCTGCAATGTTTGGGATCACCGGAGGAACTGGACTCCCTTCCAGCTCTCATTACTTGTCGGGTTTCCAGCACTGGACTTCCGACGCTGGCCTTCCTTCCCGTCCAGATCCGTCTGCTGGGCTGCTCGGTGTCAGGGTAACAAGATGGGAACGTCATTAGCCGGACCTGACTTCGTCCAACCGCCGTCATCTGAAATGTGCTTAAAGACCACAACCCTGTTTCTGATTTAAAGGCATTTCAGATGAAACAATTTTCAGATTGAACAATTACTGCTACACTGGCAATGTAAAAGGGAAGAACAGCAACATCTGATGAGTTTGAGTGTTTCCCCAAAATCCTTGTAAAACTACCTCTGCTACAGACTAGCACAGACAGCCATAAAGCCACAGCTATAGGCAGGCTCTCCCCTGTCCTTATCTTCTCTGCCTGGAAGTGGGGTGGGAGCTGCGTTCCCTGCCCTGCTGTCTGAGTGGCGAGCCTGTATACGTGGCCTTGCGATGTTTTTGCTGTCAGGAGGCCAGTTTATTTACATAAAATGTGAATTCTGACCTCTTTGCCTGAAAACAGGAGGAAAAACCACCAAGATCGTTCAGCCTGCAGCGTGTCCCTCTAGTCAAAGCCGAGTCTGAAGAACCTCCTTAGTGCCATAGTCACAACCACATCAGCATTGCTTTTCCTGGATTTTTTTCTTCCCACGTGCATGCACGAACCACGAGCCCCTTCCCTTCCCTACACACGGAGCCCTTCAGCCCTCATTACTGCTTTTCGGGCCTGCACTGACCTCAGTGCTCTTTGTCCCAGGGGTTTCTGTATTTTCAGAGCTTCTGTGTTTTCCAACCACCCCACTTCTTCCAGTTCACTGAGCTGCTTCTCCCACGTAGCCCATTGGCTTTAACTGAGCCCACAGTTGCCTGCAGAGCAAAGCCCCATTCAACTGCAGCTATTAGCATTATCTCGCCCAGCAAATTGTTTATACAGCAGGAGTGAAAGGGGCCCTAATCTAGTTCAGGCTTTTACTTGCTGCTAAAATACAAACGGTAAAAGAAGATTGTTTGACTTGTTTGAAAATGTCTGCTTTTCACAGCAGTCCCTTTCAAAGGGGCAAGTTATCTACAGAGATTTTGCTAAGCCACGTCCAACTGGAAGCCTTTCTAGGGAGGAAGGAGGACAGCCCGAAGTGCCAAGTGCTCCGCTCCCCACGCCGTGCATCCTACAAATAGTCACAACCACACCGCACACTGTGCCTGCAGGGTGGGTAGTCACAGGTCATGTCAGAAATGTCACTCTCAGAAGACAAAATTAAGAGTTTGCACTCGGTCACATGCTGAAAACCACTAGGGATCAGCAGCTGACCTTGCACTAACAGGTTTCTCTCTTGCAAACGTTAGCATTAAACAGCTGCACACCTGACTAAATACTCGCTTTTATCCTCTGTTCCTCTTCCTGCTGCATAAACCTGTATTTCAGGAGCTACTTTTGCAGGAGTGATTTACAGACCTGAGACGGCTGAGGACACTACTGTTGGCTGGGGTGCCAGCAGAGAAGTCTCAAGGCATCTTTTCTCCTCCTCCCCCTCCACTCCCCACCCAAATTTACAGCCAAAAAGTGCTCTTGGGGTACACAAAGTCTTGGGCACGCAAAGACAATTGGAAGCCTGCACTTCTCAGCACAGGGAAGAAATACATCAGGTATCAGCCTTGCTGTCCCCAGGCTCGGAGACAACCTGGGAGACTGTTTGCCTTGGGCCTGTACCGTAGCATCCCTTACACCATCTCCTTTTCACTTTTATTTCCAAGATTCAAATGGCACGTCTGTTTTCTTACAGCTCCAAGATGGGCAGGGGGGGAAGGAGGAGGCAGTGAACGCTGCCATAAAGCCTCTTTCATACCAGGGACCCATATATTGGATGCTGGCCCTGGGATAATAAATAATTTATATTATTTACCTCTGCTGGAATGGGAAAGGAAAACAGCTGGAACAAGCACAGCTCTCAGCCACAGGCGGTGCAGTTGTGGATGCACAGGAACCCCACAGGACAACCAGGCACCCTCACAAACCAGGGGAAAGCACGTGGTGTGCTGAAATAGAATGGTGAGGCACTAAACATTTTCTTTCCTTCCTCTATTATCTTTTATAACAGGACAGAAAACATCTGAGTCTCCTTTTTTTTTTTTTTCGTAGATTTTCTTAAATTACTTAAAAAATACTAAGGGACACATTTCCATTAGCAGCAGCACTGATTCTTTAGTAATTCATGAAGAAAATACATGAAAAAATTGGCAAGAGCTGATCCCTCGGGAAACAGAAATGCCTGATTTGATAACTCAGCCTGGTCACTTGGACAAAATAAGAAACAGGGTATTGTAACCTAAATTAGGCAGCAAGAAATGCTGGAGAAAAGGGAGTGCTACAGCTGAGTCCTTTCTAGGGCTGAGGTGCCCTGTTCAGGTTCAGCGGGACATGCTTCTTTTCACTCTAGATCCACGGCCCTGAAAACTTAATTATAGTTTTTCACCTCGCATTAATTAACAGGAGAAATGAAGACACCTCTCTTCTGTCTGCTCTCTCCCCACCCACCCGTTATCCTCGAATAACCCATCCCGGTGGGTTAGCGCTCTCCTTGGGCGCAGGTTTGCATTCCTCTGGGGAGGAGGCGCCTGGGCAGCCTGGGTGAGGCTGCAGACGGAGGAGGGTTGAGTGAGGCCTCCTTCTGCTGTCTTTTGGAGGGAAGGGAAAGCATTTTTTGTAGCCTTAGCCCCCCGAAGTGTTGCTCCTGCATGTGCTGAGTGTTCCTGAATTGCTGCAGTTTTCAGTCCAGCTGATGGAGGAGTTGGAGCCAGGCTGTATGGAGGGGAAACCGAGGTGGTCTTGGTAGCTGTAGTGTCCCACCGTGCCACGGCAGCACCCCCAAACTGGTTGGTGGCACCTCCAAACTGCCGGTGTGATGGTCTGGTCCTCTCTCATACCTGGGTTGGGGATCCAAGCCCCTCATTGGGCACACAATTGCATCCTAGGAGGAAAGCGAGCATGGGAAAGGCAAAAAAAAAAAAAAAGAAAAAAAAAAGAGGGGGGACACATGGACTGCAAGGGTCTTAAAACTTGGTAATCAAGGGGCAAAGAAAAGAGTTTCAACACATGCAAAAGGTTCTATGAAAATCATTTACTGTCTTCATCTTACAAAGCAGTGAAATAACTTCGATTCTACAACTAAAACTGACTGCCTCTGAGCCACCTACTTGCTTTAATCCATTTATTTACGCAAAGTGCCTGAGAAAAACTTGCGTTTTAGCCACAGTCCCTCTGCCAGCAGCCCCTTATCCCCATCCCTCCCATCGCCCTCCTTCCCCTCACCGCCACGGAGCGCAGAAGGCACGCTGCGTGGGGCCGCCACCACTGCTCCCAGCGTGTCCCCACGGCCCCAAACGCCACCCTACACCGAGCCACGAGCCTGGAGGCAGATCCCACAGCCTCCACCGGGGCTCCTTTTCCCTCAGCAGCAGCAGCACCGAGCCGACCCGCGGGTGGGACCCCGCCACCCCCCCGCCTTCAGACGGCTGCAGCGAGCAACCGGGCTCGGAGCACGGAACCTTCCACGCGTGTCCACCACCCCTCCACGGGAAGAGGGGACCCCCCGCGACCCCCACAGCCCCCCCTTTAGCCTCTCCCCCTCTCCCCAGCTGCGGGCGGTGCCGCCAGGTGCGCCCGCCCCGTCGCGGCCCCGGGGGGGCGGCCGCGGCTCCTCGCCCCACCCCGGGCTCTCACCGCCCCCTGCTGAAGTCCGGTGGCTCCCGTGCCGTGCCGAGCCGTGCCGTGCCGGGGGGTGAGCGGGAGGGAAGGAGGTGGTGGTGGGGGGGGGTTTGCCTTCACTCGGCGCTTCCAGCATGCTCCTAAGATGGCGGTAGCGGCGGCGGGCGGCGGCGGGGGCGGCCGGGCGCAGCGCAGCGGCTGGCTGGAAGTTTTGGTGCGGGAGCGCTGGCACAAAGTGCTGGCCAACTTGGGCGGCGAGGCGCTGGTGCTGAGCGGCGAGGAGCGGCCCGACGGAGCGGCCCCCAACGGCTTGGGAGGCGATGGGGCGGCGTGCCGAGGGGCCGAAGGGGGCGGCGGGGGGCCGGCGGCGGTGCGCACCGCTTTCACCGACCCCCCCGAGCAGGTGCCCGAGGCCGTGTCCAACAAGAAGAGGTGCGTGAAGGTGCTGAAGCAGGAGCTGGGCGGGCTGGGCATCAGCATCAAGGGGGGCAAGGAGAACAAGATGCCCATCCTCATCAGCAAGATCTTCAAGGGGCTGGCGGCCGACCAGACCCAGGCTCTCTACGTGGGCGACGCGATCCTGGCCGTCAACGGCACCGACCTGCGGGACGCCACCCACGACGAGGCGGTGCAGGCGCTCAAGAGGGCCGGCAAGGAGGTGCTGCTGGAAGGTAGGGGACAGGGGGGGCTTGCACGGGGTCCCCCGGCACGCCAAGGGTCGGCTCGGCTCGGCTCGGCCGCCCTAGAGGTGGCGGAGGGACTTGGGGGACAGCTCCGCGCTCCCCGCACGTCCAGTCTGCCTCCAGCCTGCTTCCATCTCCCCCCGAGCCTCGCAGGGCCCCCCCCCCCGACGGCAGGTTTTTGGCCTGCTTCCTCTCCTCATCCGAGGATCAGGCAGAGGAGCCCCGGACCCCATCAGATTCCGAGCCCACTGCGGGGGCCCCATCACGTCGTGGCATCTCTGAGCCTGTCCGCATCCTGCTTCCCACCCCAAATGCACACTTGGCCTGTTTTCACTTCTTTTCAGCCCAAGAAGGGTGAGGGGGAGGTTGAAGGGGGGAGGGAGACCCCCGGCCCCAAAGGCAAGGGGTTGGGGGGCTTCTCCTGAGCCCGCTCTGCTCCTCGCCCCCTGCCACCGCCCTGCTGCCGGCTGCAGGGCTGGGGACAGCAGGCTCGGATGGGGCCGGCAGCGCCCCGCTGACACGTGAACCGGCCCCGCAAAGCGCAGGCTTTCGTTTCGTTTCTCAAGGGGGACCGAGGTGGTTTTGTTCTTACAAACAGCTTCAAAGCCGCTTTGGGAACCGAGTCCGGAGTGAGGAGTGCACGGTGGGGTATGAGAGGGAGGAGTGCAGGGATGGTGACCCCAAAAAGGGACAGGTGTTGGCGAGGGGCTGAGCAGAAGCAGGACAGAGCTCCCCAGGACACCCAGCTCATGAGGGGAGAGGTGTTCACAGATGTTCTTATCCTTGTCTTCTCACCGGGATTCATGTAGTTGCTGGACCTGAGAAAATGAGCAGCTTCAGCAGTGTCCTTGGCACATGTTTGATAAAGTGATCACATATTTGCCCACAAGTTCATTTAACTGCAGGTCAGCGGCATTTGCAGCGTGCTGCTGCACCGTCCCTTGTGCCATCGCCTTCCTCCAGACCCTGGGTGCTCCTGCCTCGGCATCCCCATGCCCTTTAGGTACCACACATTGTTTCACATGTTTTTTTTTATTTGGAGGAGTGGAGGGAAGCACTGCTCCCGGTTAGGGCATGCACCTGAGCATCAGCTGCAAACAACCACCTCTGGCAGAAAGTTACAGGAAAGGCTTGAGAATTGGTTCTGTGCAGTGAAGGAGGGCAGGCGAGAAAATTTCATCTGCAGCAGCATCTACTGAGAAACTATTCGGTGTCGTCCACATTGCAGTGAAAACCTGGGGAAGAATCCCTGCCCGGTGAGGATATAACAAGCTGAGGGCCGCTGCATCCCCCCTCTGTGTGCCCCGTGCTTGTATGACCAAACTCTGTCATTTCCCTGCTTGCTAAATTGCGCACAGAGATAGCCGTGAAGCCTTAATGTGAATTCCTCGATGGGGTCTGAATGGAGCTGTTACGTCTAAATTCTGCCACTGGTTTGTTTACACAGCACAAGGGCTCCCTGGGGTGCAGGCCAGACAGCAGCTGACCTGTGGTGTGATCTAACGAGGAATGCAATGCATATCATGCTTGCAGGGTGCTCCCTCCGTGTAGTGCCTGCAGTGACAGCACCTGAACGGCCCTGCTGCTGCACGAGCCTGTTAAAAAACCTCAGGTTTGTTCCCAGAAGGGGCGAAGATGAAGCTGTTTCAGCAGGGACTCACCACACCCTCCTTCTCTCCACTCCTTTGGCCACTGCAGCTGTTTACTTGCATTTCTTTGCTCCGTGGAGGTGTAGGCTGATGTGTTTCAGTGGTTGTTTCTGCAATGGAATTTGTAATTTGTAAATCGAGAGCCTACTTCACTAGTCATCCCTGTGTGTCGTTAAAATATTCAGGCACTGAAATCAGTATTTCGTCCTGGCTTTCTCTTGCTGTTTTAGCGGAGGATCCAAACTCAGGACTATCCCCAGCGTTGCCCCAGGAGGTGCAGGAACCTCTCTGCACGAGTGCCTTGTGTAAGCAGGCAGTTGGAAACAACTCTCTGAGATTCAGTTTCTCACTTCGGAGCTCTTTCTTCCGTAGCACAGTCTAAGATGGTCTTTTTATTACTAAAGGAAGGAATATCCAAAAGTTATTTTTTCTCTCTCTTTAAAAGTATCAGAGGGAGAGCCTTGGTTTTCCTTGCCTTCCAGACAATAGGAATTTGCTGTTTCCTGACTTCTTGGAGAGTTCTGCATTACAAAAAGCTCTGTGTGCTGGGGCCGGGGAACGCACATGCACAGTTCCTCCCTGAGATACTCCTCCAGTTAGCAGGGCATTGCCAGTGCTCATTTTCAGTGCCAAAATGTAACACGTGCATTTTTAGGGAGTTTCTAAGACTTCCCTGTGCCTTGAAGAGCCAAAAGGCCGAATTTGGTTCAAAGCAATTGAAGAGGCACGGCAAGGTGCTAAGCACGAGAGGCAGATTTAAGGGTACGACGGGGAGACAGAGGGCTCCCGGCATTGCTCAAGACCTTGTGCGCTCCTGGGAAGGGCCCTAGGGTTGTGCGTTTGCTGGAGGTTGTCAGCAGCGAAGATGCGGTCAGCGTGGCTCAGCACACCCCACGTCAGAGCACTGGAGCCCTGTTATACGGCGTCCTTCCTAAAACTGCTTGCTCAGTGAAACGAGGCATTCACCAGCTCAGCACTAAACTGCCATCTCTCCTGCATTCCTGTGCGGGGAGAAAGGGAGCAGAAAATCCCTTGCCAGTGCCCCTGCGTGGGAGGCAGGGCTGGCACTGGTTGGGGATGGGCACAGGACGGTCTGCAAACAGGGCAGTGTGTGATTTTAACGCTTGCCCCTTTTGCCTCCTTGATTGCCGTCTCTGAGGTGGTGGAAAGGGAAGTTATTTGCTGAAGGGTTAGGGGTGGCATGGGTGCAGTAGCTGTGCTGGTACAGGGTGGCCCAGCTGCAGAGCTCCGTGGGAGAGGTCCTGCTCTAGCAGTTACCGGCCATCCCGGGTTGTTCTGTCCTCTCACTTTCCACCCCCGAAGGACATGGGTCTGTCACAGCCCTCGTGTACACTCCAGCTACTGAGCTAAAGTCATATAAATCAGTTCCTTCTTACAGGTCTGACTGGCCAAGGTGCCTTGCAAGCAGGTGACATTTGGTAAGTGGAAGGGAAATGGGGCAGCAGGCAGCACCGCCAGAGGAGGAGTTGGGAGGCAGAAGGTTCAGGAGGTGGCGATGACGATGCAGTTACACTCTAAGAAATACTGCTCTCTCCTCATCTGTAGGGGTGGACCTCTTCTGCCTCCAGGGTTTAATTGTCTGCTGGCTACCCATCACAGCCTGGGCACGGCTGCAGGGGAGCAAAGTGGCTGGTGAGCAGGGGCAGGGCAAGCGCCAGTGTCCAGCTTGTAGCCCCAGCTGTGATTTTGGGTGTTCAGTACAGACAGGATTTAACTTCTCACCAGCATTCAAAAGAGCAAAGAATTTTTGTACGTGAGAGACAAGACAGCCTCCTTGTATGCTGGATATTGTTTGCAGGGATGGAAGGCAGCTGAAATTATCACAACAGCTCCTGTTTGTACGTATAATTTCTCTGCTATTCTGTTAAATTGGGTCTTCTTAAATAAGCATTTTGGAGAATCAAGCAGCCCCTCGTGTTCCATGTGAAGCACATTACATTCAAGTGACTCTCAGGACAGAAAAGATGTTTGCTTTTCTGAAAGCATCCTGGATGAGAGCAGTCCCTTGGCATGCTTGGTAACTGAGGAAGTTGTATTTTACTCATATTCTTCATGCGTTCTGTGAAGAAATTAAAAATCAAAGTAGCCTGTGCTCAAGTCAGACAGGACCTCCCCGCACACGATGTTGTATTTAGATGCAGAGGGGAAAAAAAGTGTGTTTTTTGCTATCTGGATTCGGGATTTTTTTTAGCTGGTGTCACTTTCTGACTTGCTAAAAGTGTGCAGACAAGCTTCTGATGATGGTGGTGTCAGGTATGCAGCAGGAGAAGAGCATCTTCTTGGCATTGCTAGAGTTCTTCATGGGTTTGAGCAATTCTCAATTAAACTAACACAATTGCAAGGCAGTGGCTACAGCTCCCGCGAGATGAGGCTCTTGCAGTTTCCCTGGGTTTGCAGAAATTGCCCACAGAGCTGCAGCCACTGGCATAATGAATTTTAGCATATGGACAAATATAGTTATCTTCTGCGGGCCTCTTGGACGTAATCCACAGCTTTAAAGCAGTCTAAGAAAACGCATGGTGCGCTCTGTACTGCAGTAACACGTGTTATTCTCCAAGCAATATTTCCGTAAGAGTTGTAACAATTCTGTACTTCCTACCCCTGTGAATTTTTTTGTTGATGAAACAAAGCGATTCTGCCCGCCTGTCAGTACTTTTTTTCAGTAAAGTACTGACAACGAGAGATTTGGGGGGGTTAAAATACATTATTTAACCAAGGAAATGTGTCTCTTGCAAGTATAGAGGGAAAATGAGACACGGGACACTTGGTAAGTGCCTACCTCATGCAACTGCTTTCTACAATCAGGGCTGTAAATCTCAGTGATTGCAAATTGTATGCATAGCTACTGCTTACAGTTCCAGTAAATGTATGGAGAAAACACTCTGTTTGTTTGTTTGTTTGTTTTTATTGTTCCAGCAGATACGCAGGTAGGGAAATGTTTTGTACTTCGGGGCTGTGTCATATTTCATAGACCATGTAGCTGCCCTTGGCACGCATCTGCTTCAAAGTGAAATTGAAAGGTAAAGGAGAAGGTAATCTTGTTCCCAACCATACCAGAGCTGAGCAGTCCCTGTGAATCTCAGTTTGGATTGTCTCAGCTGCCTGCAGCTGATGGGGAAGCTTGAGTGGGAACACTCGATGTGTCTTTCATTGATTAGATTAGATTACAGGCTAATTTAGCAGTCCAGACAGTCTGTATCACCTTTCACTGATAAGAATCAGTACATCCTCTTTGCAGTAAATCTGGTTCAAGTCCTCTTTCTCGGTTACTGTAAAGAAAATAAGGCAGTAGGGGATTTATTTGGACCGAGTGCAGGGTTCTCCCCTCACCCCCCAGCTTGGAAATCAGTCTTCCTTAACGGCTTAGTGTTGTCTCCTTAAGGGTGCTTAGAAGATTAAATATATCGAGGGGATTGGGATTCGATTGCACATACAGAGTCTACGTACCTGTTAAGCATCACTAGAAAAGAAGCCATTTTCTAAAATCCTAGCGTTAATTCCTTTGTGGAAAATTGAACTGAAAACTTGGTATAACTCTGTGAAGAATCTTTAAACCATCAGACAGAATGAAATTAAAAAAGTGAAAGCTTTCACTGTAGTTAATGAAATAGTATTTGTACTTTAATTTTGCCAGGGCAGAATTTTTCACTCAAGGGCAGTCTCACCCTCCCAGGAATGTGGATGATGATATGGGATCATGAACGGTGCTGTCCCCAACCCTGTCCTGCTGGGTTTGGATGGGAAGCACTCCCTGCATGTCCATCGCAAGGGAGCTGGCAGGGCATCCCCGTAATTCAAACCAGAGTTTGGCTTTGGGACAGCCCAATCGAGGCAACTTTGCTGTGAAATTTTACGTAGCATGCTTTGCAGCACGATGACAGGTGCTGATCCCAACAGGCTGATAGTTTCAGATACAGGTTTGGTAGGGTTGGAAGGGTTTTTTTGTTTGTTTGTTTGTTTGTAACTTTCTTAATTTCACTGTCTTCGTAACACATGGTGTGGAGCTTCTCCCGGTAGTAACTTATCTGTAAATTTGACTTGAAGTATAGCATTCATTTGTGTGCATCAGAGTTCCTAAGTGTTGGAGAATTTACTGTATCGATTTGTAATCTGTTCCCGTGGTCACTTAACTTCCAGGGTTTAAGAACATGTTATTTCCATCCCATTTTTCTAATTTAGATTTCTGATCATAGGATTATTTTGTACTTTATTCTGCAAGATTATGTTGCCATGGCTACTTGTTAGAATTGGTACAGCTACTTCAGTAGAAGGGAAATTGGAGGAAGCAGCAGTTCAAGAGAGCAGTAGCATACGTAAATGAACAAAATACGATGGGAACAACTGTGTCCCGGTAACGCACAGGAGACTCTGGCTTTTCAAGTCTGAAATAATTCTTCAGGCACCTCAGAAAAATAGTTGGTTAAGAAGGGATGGTAGCTGCGATTCATGGGAACACGGGAAGTCTTTTAACTCCGTTGTCATATTACAGGCTGCAAAAGGGTTTAGTGAGTAGCCTACAGAACAGTTTTGCTGGCCTTGATATGGTCGGTGGAGGTGAGCAAGATTCATCTCCCTAACTGCCTCTCGACCCCCTGCGTTGGTCTCACCACAGCAGTTGTAGCTGGTGTGAAGTGAGCTTTGCTCGTTTTGCTCAGTTATGTCACCTCTGCAAACTTTAAACTATGGCGAGCAGAAAGAAATCCTGCTGTCAGTGTAAGCTGTCAGGGCTAAGGGTCTTTGCCAGCACATCTGTACTTAATGGCAACCAGGGAGAGAAAGACAGCGTTGTGGCAGATTGGGAAACAGCTTGAAATATTAGGAAAAGATAGTCTGTTTTGTTACAGACACAAAACTTGTTGTACTGATGGGAAGGAACATCAGGGAGTGGCAGTGTTCGGTACATGCCTCGAGAAACATCGCTGCAAGGAGTGGGTTAGACATGTTTGGGACGATGCATGCTTAATTTGAGCTAGAGAAGTTTGTGAGAAACTACAGGGGCTCTAGAAATCAGTGCAACATGTAACATGTGCTACATGTTGGAAGGAGGGTTATGAGCCTGCTTCATGCTCTTAAGTAGGCTGCTGTCAGTTGCTATTTTGCAGGACCGAGAAAACTGCTCTGTGAGGCTTGGTCTGCATGCTTTAAAAGTTAGTTAATACATTCCTTGCCCTCTGTGCCTTGCATTATTAGAAGAAAGAGGGTTCACTGAAATTATGGCATCCAGCATCCTGCAAATTCTGGGAGTACAGCACCACTGGGTAACAAACTAGGATGCAAAAGTTTGTTAGCTAGCTCTGCTTGCAGAGGGAAAAAACAAAGTTGGTCTGTGCACTATCCACTCAGCTATCAAAATGTACTTTTCCCCAGAACGTAAGTTAACAAACTTGCTTACAAAAAGTTTAACCAACTGTGAATTGTCCTTCCGATTGCTTCACTGCTAGATACTGCCTTGCTCTTGGGTTAGGTTTGTTCCATCATGCAAATTAAATTAAGGGACATAATTTCTGAATAACTGTTTGGCAGACGTGGATTTCTGACTGCTGCTACTGTACACTTCTGTTATGGTCTGGCTTTAATTTTGTCTGTCTAGAATATGAACTACTGAACTGGTTATGGCTCTCACTGCGCGTATGCTAAGGGCACGACACAGTAGGTCACTGCCAAAGTAGCACATCTGTATTGTAGCAATTGGGGAAAATGGAGTTCTTAATTGTAAGGAAATGAGCCAGAACGGTAGACGTGGAGAAACTGTCTCTGATTAGAAGTGATTAACATATGGCACGCTCCTTCTAAAAATGTTATGCAGCTTTTTGCTGAACTGCTGGAAGTCATGCTTGTTGGCGCAGCTCTAAAAGTCATCGTATAAATTCAGCTATGTTTATTTCCTCACTGTTCTCAGGGATGTTTCAGTTGAAATCTTCAGATGTGTTGGAGCACTGAGTCTGCTCCAGGCATCATGAAGGTGAGTGAAGTCTGTGGATAGCTTCTGTTCACTTTAACAGCGTGAATTAGTGTAAATTCACACTATGGTGTAAATATCTGAGAACCAGGATCCTTTTCCCCAGTATCTGAAAGTTACGGATATATCCTAACATAAAAAACAAAAAACAAAAAACAAAAAACAGTATCAGGATATAAATACCCTTCTGGCAAAGGAGGCGCAACTTAGCTGATTTGCTCCAACAGATAATATGACCTCATGTGACTATTTGTCAGCCTCATGTGCCCTTTCAGGGAAATATGGCCATGAGTTATGCTTTACGTTCCATTTGCCATAGGCATATTCTGATGGTGTAATAAAGATTTTGACTTTTGACATAATCGAGTAGTTTTCAGGGAGTAATGAAAGATATACCATGGAAATAACGTATCTCCACTCTTGTCAGATGATAGTTATTTCAATAATAGCCATTTCCAGGATGACTTACTGTATTAACACTTGTGTTTTGACTGTCATTGGCTCTGATTCTGCAAGGGAACCATGAGACAGCTGCATGAAGGTGAAGGTGCTGGAGAGGTTTAGTGTTGTGCAGCGTGGGGCTTATGAGATCGCGTGTAAGCTAATAGTTTAAACTCAGACAGTGAGAGTTTATCTGTTTATCCTGGAGTTCAGGCTTTAGTCACTGCAAAACTGCCTGGCAGGAGTGCTGAGCCCGCGGTGGGGCTGGCAGGAAGGCAGTGGATGACGTGACTGCCCTCCCAGCGGGCAGCTTCCCGTTGGTCTTACTCTTGCCGGGCAGGAGCCAGCAGGAGCCTTCTCTCACAGACTTGAAGCCAAAGGAGGGATTTAATTATTGGACGTTCAGGAGTATTTTCCAGGAATGAGATGAGCAGGATTTGCCTTCGGTGCTTGCTGCTTATTTATTTATTTATTTATTTTCATGAATGCCTTTACAGTTTATTGGGGATGCTCTGGACGTTAAAATAAATAAATAAATAAATAAAGGTTTCTAAATCGCCACTGTTTGCTAAAGAACACATTATCCTTGGTGATTCTCTGCCCCTTTTGACCTATTTGCCCTGTCTCATGCAGTGACAGACTCTGCTGGTACATGATTTCGATCAGGGAAGGGTGGCTGGGGTGGAAAGGTATCTCCAGAGAACCAGCAAGATTCTTGTAGGATTATGTGTAATCTAAGTATGTACCTATGCACACACACTGTAAGATGTATTTATATACACACCTCTGTAATAAACAGCCCCATCAATAGGCATGCCTCGTTTTGGCCTCGACCTTCCAATGTCAAGAGGAAGTGGTGGATACTGCACCTGGCGCGGGGCAGCCCTGGATATATCTACAGATGAGAGGCTGGAGTGCAGCCCTGTGGAAGGGGATCTGGGGGGTTTGGGTCACAGCAAGTTGAATATGAGCCAGCAGTGTGCCTTGGCAGCCAGGAGGGCCAACCGTACCCTGGGGTGCATCAGGCACAGCATTGCTAGTCAGTCAAGGGAAGGGATTGTCCTGCTCTGCTCTGTGCTGGTGCAGCCTTACCTTGAGTAATCTGTGCAGTTTGGGGCTCCACAGTATAAAAAGGACATAAAACTATTAGAGAGTGTCCAAAGGAAGGCTACAAAGACAGTGAATGGTCTAGAGGGCAAGATGTGTGAGGAGGCACTGAAGTTTCTTGGTTTGTTCAGCCCAGAGCAGAGCAGGCCGAGGGGAGGCCTTGTGGCGGCCTGCGGCTCCCTCACGAGGGGAGCGGAGGGGCAGGCGCTGAGCTCTGCTCTCTGGGGACAGCGACAGGACCCGAGGGAACGGCATGGAGCTGGGACAGGGGAGGGTCAGGCTGGGTGTTAGGGAAAGGTTCTGCACCCAGAGGTGGTCAGGCACTGGGACAGGCTCCCCAGGGCAGTGGTCACGGCACCGAGCCTGCCAGAGTTCAAGAAGTGTTTGGACAGTGATCTCAGATACAGGGCCTGTTTTTCGGGTGTTCCTGTGTGGGGCCAGGAGTTGGAGTCAATGATCCTTGTGGGTCCCTTCCAACTTGGGATATTCTATGATTTTGTGATTGTATGTGGTTGAGGACCACATGGATTGAGGCCAGTGTGGTTGCGCCCACCTTTGGCATGTCTGGAAGGGCTGATCCAGTGCCCCTGCTACCCACGGGGCCTCTGCAAGGTCGGCTTTGTGGGCTGTACTGATTCAGCACTGCATTAGCAGGCCCTTTGTATCGCACCACTGGAAAACCTCTTCCAGAGCAGGGGATATGGCTGGTTGTGAGCTCTGTTGGATGAAGTCAGGAAGCTATACTTAGTGCAAGGGAAAGGGAGTGAGCTTCAGGCTGGAAAGAATCAAGTGATGACAGCAAGTTCTTTGTGAAGAGCTCCAGGTGTTATTACTAAGCTTTGCCTAAATTAAACCCATCTAGAAATTAGATACCGCTCAGGTAAATAGCCTGTCAAAGTACTCACGTAGCTCAAAGTCTACAAACAGCTGAGGAAGTCCTGAGCATGCTGGCAGGGAGAGACATGAGCAGCACATAAACCTGCAGACAAACCTCAAGGTGCGAGATGCTGCAGCTGATCTGTTCAAAGCCTCTGCTGCTCTCATGGCTTTTGGAGGCCTCTTCTTTGTAGTGGTAGCTGTCAGGTTGCAGGCTGGTACCAAGATGCTTACAGACAGAGGGCTCTTGTCTAGCTCCAGGGAGGAAATCTGTATTCCTGCCTTAAAAAAGGTTATAAAAAAAAGCTCAGAGCAACTTCAGTCTTTTTTATGTTTGTGGAACACTGGAGGAGTGTCCAGCCAAAACAGCAATAAAAGAAAACAGCGTTTTAATTCAGGAAGAATGCAAGTGAAAACAGCTAGTTTTCAGAAGTTCCCAATCCATTGAATGAGCAGCTGTCTGCATAAATAAACCAGACCTACATGATATATGAGGGCAGGTCGTAAAGAAAACATTGCAGTAACAAACTAGAGGAATTTCCACTTAATGCATTAAAATCAGCCCTGAAAGGCTCCATTAAGGAAAGCCATAAATTGAAGTTCTGAGAGATAGCTTATAAAATATCCCTGAAACTGAAAATGATCCTCTGTCAGTTTTATGCTTGCCTTTCACTGTGTTGTATGTATTTTAATAAACATGTGGGATAGACTAGCAAAAGAGGAGCACTTTGTCTGTGAAGCCTTGAGGAAATAAATACTGAGCTCGGGCATACTGTAAATTTCACCCAATAAAAATAAACTTAAATTGATTCTGGGGTTTGCGTGTGTAAGGACTGCTACTCTGTGTTGATTTTATTTTATATCTATTGAAGTTTTCTGCCGGGCATACCTTGAAATGTTGGTATTAAATACCTGACTTTTCATTCAAGTGCTGCCAGAGCTTTCCGTCTATGTGCATAAATAGTATTAAGACCTTAGAAGGGTTTCAAGGCTCACACTCTTAAAATAGTATTGAGGAACAAATACCTTTTGGTTTTTGAGAGAGGAAAGGGAGGGTTGTCCTGGAAAGAAAACACACTAGTTTCTGCAGGAATCTTTATGATGTTTTAACTTGAAACGACATTTTATATTTCAAAAGAAAGCAGTTTGCTTTCAAAAGGTTGATTTGAACTTGCAATTAAAAACTTTTCCAACTAAAAGTTTCTGTGTGGAGTAGCAGGCAGTCACCAATGTACATTCTCCACTTGCAGAATCTCTGCAATCATTTCACGTTGATCAACAGGAAATTTCGTAGCTAAAAAGTTTTGACCAACTCAAAGCATTATTTTTTTCTCATCTCGTTAAAATATGTTGTTCATTTATATAAGTGCATGTATTTATTCTGTTCTTTGGAGACTTCAGACATGCTGTTCTCCTAAATCACTTTGTTCTCTTGCTTTTCGATCAATACACACATGGTATGAAGTGGATAAGGACATGTATTTGTATGAGCCAAGACAGATACACTTCTAGTGGAGAAGTCACAAGTGATGGACTACATGAATTCCTATAATCCACTTATGTTTGATCTTTTCAATTACTCATGGTTACGGGGGTATGCTGCTTTATTTCTGTGAAGCTTACAGTAAAAACCTTGAATACAGAGGGAAATGAAGAAGAAACTTCTCAAGTCTCTAAAACTTGCCTAAAATAGCTCTTCTAGGTGTAACTTTTATAATACCTCCTCAATGTAGCTGTAAATTAAATTAGACGTTGCCTGCAGGTGCACCACTTCACTCTGTTGAAGACTGACATAGAGCTGTGTGTGTATAAATGAATCAAGAAGCATTCATAAAACCCAAAAGGGTGAAGAATGATTTACGTGGGGGAATCTGAGATGCATTATTTTGTTTCTTCATTTTCTCTTTGTTTCTGTTTGTTTGTGTGATGCTGGTTAAAGAAGATATTTAAATGTTGCTGCTTAATTCCAGAGCTCAGCTAGCCTTGATGCAGGCACAGCTACGAGTTGTCCGTCACCTGTATTGCACCGGCACAAGTTATAAGTGGATACACACATATAGTGTACGCTCTGAAATTGCTTGCATGTTGCACATGCATTTGCTTGTATGCAAGACACAATTTGTTTGTTGTCAGTGCTATGCAGATTAAGTTAATTGTTCTATGAAAATAAAAACAGGGTCTTGATTATAGCCGTACTGAAGGAATCTCAGGGTTGATATATTTGCCTGAAGCTGGAGCACTTCATGGAAGGCTGCACCTGCAATTTTATTTTTATTTGGGACTGTGTTCCCCACCCAGCCCCATGTCTGGGTCCGGCTCTCTGCGGCTGAACAGGCGATGGCCAGGCTGCCAGGGACACCCTGCCGTCTGCCGGAGTGTGCCGGGACAGGGGAGGGAAAGGTGAGAGAGTAAAAGCTGCCTTCTGTTCAAGTTGGCCTGAATTTTCCCATTGATTTCAGTGGGAGTAAGTTATCAGCCTTGTATATATATATATATATATTTAATTTTAGCAGGCAATATTAATATAAGTCACTGATGGGAAAAAAGTCCTGATGCAGTTTTATCCTGTCTCTCATACCTATTGCATTAATTCATCTTAAAAACAACATGGGTAAGTCTTTGGTCCCTACTGGGTGTTGATTCACTTTGTTGTCTTCCTACATAGCTAAAAAGAGCTGCTAGCAAGTGGTTCAGATGAGAGAGACCCGGTGCGAATGTGCTGCCTTCCTGGGCTTAGCAAACCTCGCTCCACGCTGCCCCTCAGCAACCTGTTCACCTCCTCCTTCCTATCCTTCCTGATCCCTAATACCTGATGAATAAAAAGCTTTGTAAAGTTGACCCAGCAGCAGTTCAGTCTCTGAGCACAGTCATTTTATGCAATAATAATTGATTAAACAATTGCAATTTCTTAATTTAGTGCTGCTCACTAAGGTTGAGTAATTCAGCACAGCCAAATCTGGGCCAGAGCTTTGGATCCTTGTCACAAATTAGAAAAGCATTGAAATGCTACTTCTTCAAACCTCCACAATTTGCAAAAACTAAGGTTTCTTTTAAAAAAATACAGGGTGACAGGAGATAGTGTATCAACAGCTTTCCAAAGGATGTTTCCTCCCTCCCTCCCTCCCTTCCTTCCCTCCTTCCTTCCTTCCTTCCTTCCTCCCTTCCTCCCTTCCTCCCTTCCTTCCTTCTAGCATGGCTTCTGTAAGTTCTGTAACAGCAGATACGCTTTGAAAATATTTAATGGGGAGCAGGAAGCAACCCTTGGTTTTGGAGACAACAAATGTAGTTTCCTGTGAAAGTAGGTTTGTAGGGAGTTACATTTTTCTCCAAGAAGCTGCATCTAGCAGAAACGTGGCTTTGTCCCGTTGAACAGAATGACTGTAAATGCCTACCTTCCTTCTCTGTAGCACCGTCACTGTGTAGATGCTTCTCCAGAAGAAATTCCAGCTTGCTGCTGAGCCCTCTTAGTGCCATTGCAGCGTATATAATGCAGGACAGTGGCAGTCCTTGGAGATATTCTAGGTTTGCAGAGCACACCAAGCCCAGAGCTTCTGTGCATCTTCTCCCTGACCTCACAACATTTTTCTGCACATCATTCACCTCCTTTCTGGCTTCCGACCGCATCATTTAGGATGCAAGGCAACGTTTGTAAAAGTCTGATGCTTATCAGCCCGGTCATGCAGGAAAATCCGCAGTTGTAGCTGGATAAGTAATTGCATAAATAAAATGTTCGCTTGCTGCCTTGATTCCCCCTGAACACTGGCAGACTCCTGCTGGGGCTGGAGGCTGGGTCAGAGAATCACAGAATCACAGAATTGTCTAGGTTGGAAGAGACCTCCAAGATCACCGAGTCCAACCTCTGACCTAACACTAACAAGTCCTCCACTAAACCATATCACCAAGCTCTACATCTAAACGTCGTTTAAAGACCTCCAGGGATGGTGACTGAACCACTTCCCTGGGTCCAGGCAGGCTCCATCAGCTGCTGCTGGCCTTCTGGCTGGCAGGCGGGCCTGGTGGTTTGCTTTGTCTCTGAGGATGTGCAAAGTTGCAAATGCAGTTTAAGAGTGATTGAAAGGTGACAGAAGTGGGATCGTGGCGGACACTCCATGAACTGCAACCATGCTGTATTTTTGTTTCTGTGCTCTTGGGGGAGTGTGGCTTAGCTCAGGAGCTGTGTGGTTTCCAGGCCTGGAAGGGAACCCAATTACCTTGGATTTTTTTTTTTTTTTTTTTTTACTTTTTTAAATGTAGGCATTGTTAGAAAATACAGTGATTTGAAAGTAACTCCTAATTTTAAACCTGTAATCACAGCTTTGGAGGAGCGTAGCAAAGAAAGCTTTTACTGTATTACATGAAGAACGCCCAGTTAAATATAAGAACAGATTCAGAAAAGTCCAGCGAGACACAGCTCTGCGATGATAACACCGTGCTTTTTGAACACTTATTTCCTTTATAAATGGCAGCGAAAAGGTCATGTGGGTCTGATTCAAAAGGCTCTTGAACTGCAGTGCCCCCAGGCATCAGCTCTGTGGGGTTCAGCTCGGACTAGAGGCGCGGAGATGCCGGCTCTGAATAGCCCTGCTGTAGGCTCGTGTGAGTCACGGCAGCAAAGGAGACTGCTGCCTCTTCACCCTTTAAATTAAGGTTGGATATGAAGTATATATGCAAATATTCTTCTTCCCAGACTGGTGTGGGGTGGCTGGGGGTGAGGACAGCCAGAACGCCGTGACCCCTTCCTATGGCATGTGCACCACAGCTGAAGTTTGCTCTCCTCTCTAC